>NC_057948.1:30016313-30316313 GCF_018555375.3 Anguilla rostrata
TCAAGTCTTCACGGCTAGAACCGTGATGGGATTATCACTAAGTCCGGCCCCAGCAGATGCCCCAGCCACTTTTAGATTATCTCAGTTTAACCGTGGAAAGCTCATAACTTCTGAGAAGAGGCTTATTTTTTTTTGTAAACGGCGAGGGGTTGGCGACGGTTACGCCGCCGCCGGCTGTTTCTGAGCCCGACCTGAGCGCAAGCGGTCAGGAGGCCCCGGAGCTTCGTTATCTCACTTCCTGTGCGCGGCGCGGTCTCCGCATGCGGTGTGAGCGCAGGGTGCTCTGGGCTTGTTTAGGAGAGCAGCGCTTCCTTCCTGTTCCCCCCCGGGGGGGGGGGGCGGCTCTGCGCACCTGCGGCCTCCAGGAGACTCGCCAGGGTGCAGCCGCGGCGCGGGAGCAGGCTAATGAAAGCCGGGCGGCTCGGAATCCTGCCCTTACAAGATGTTGTGCATGAGGGAGCAGAGCTTGTGGAGTGGAAGGAGAGCATCAATAATTTACACCGCCTTCCCCTCGTCTCTGCACAGTCACTGAACACCCTGCCCCCCTCTCCATCCCCACCACCATCCTCCACCCCCATAACCGCCCCATAACCCCCCCCCCCCCGGGCCGCTGCCCCGCTCTGCGGCAGTCACGCAAAACCGCCTCTTAATCCGCAGAGCAACACCAAACCCCCCCCCCCCCAGCCCCGCCCGCAGCCGCACAGGCTTTTCATAGAACCGGGACAGTCCATCCTCCCTGCCGTCTTGTGAGATAGAGGCGGAGCAGAATTGCTCGGGGGCGGGGCCGCACACCGTAAGCTCATTTTCACTGGCAGCGAGAGATCAGCGCGACGCGACGCGAGACGCCAAAGCTAGCGTGTGAGCGCGCTAATCCCCGCCCCAGAATAGCGCCCTCACGTTCGCGCCGCCGATGCTCCAGGAACGCAGCGTGTGGGATTACAGGAGCCGGCAGCGGGCCCGAAATCTGGGATTTTACAGCCGCTAGGAGCCCTGTGGACCAATTATGCCCTGATTCGGCCTGTGAAGCACACTCAACGCTGTTTGCTAAATGTAAGATTAGTCGCAAAGCCAGAGCACTCTGCGTCGGGTCCATCTGTCACGAGCCGGGTTCGCTGCCAGCCACTTCCATTACGCTGGCCTTTTCCTTTTTTTTATCAGGCAAGTTCACAATCTATATACACACTGAAAAATGAAGGCATGCTTTGTGTGCGTGTGTGTGGTGTATGTGTGCACGTGTGTGAGCCTGTGTGTGTGTGTGTGCGTTTGTGTGTGCATGTACAGTACGTGTGTGTGTGTGAGAGCATGTGTGTGAACGTGTGTGTGCGTATGTGAGTGTGCGTATGTGCATGCGTTCTATGGTTAATGGGCGTGACGCGCAGGAGAGTGTGCTTTAATGTGGGTGGGGACAGGAAGGAAGGAAACCCACCATCTCCACGTCACCATCTGCCACGGCCCGCAACAGCTTCTCCACCTGACCAGCAGAGAGAGGGGGGGAGGGGGAGGGGGAGGAGGGAGGGGGAGGGAGATGAGAGGAAAGAGAAAGGTTGTCTCCATTTAAAGGGGAATTAACGGGCATTATAGCACTAATCCCAGAGCCTTTTGGTAACCTGATAATCTGGATTTACGGAGGGGGGAGCGGCTCATCGCAGGAGCAGAGGCGGGTGACTTCAGCAGCGGGCCCCCACAACCCGAGACACTGACGGAAGTTCAGCGGCGTGGAGCTGAGCGGTCTGGACGCTACGCTACGCTGCGCTACATCGCGCTACATCGCGCCAGGCCAAGGCAGCCGTGCGATTAATATTTAAAGCGCTCTAAGTGTTTGGGTTCCCAGAAGTGCCCTTAAAACCGTCCGCACTGTGACCCCAGACAGCGGCGAGGATGACCATGCTAGTGCGCTGCTCAACTGATGAAGGGCGCTGCAGCGATGGCACGGGGCATTCCAAAGTGGGGAATAAAAGAACCAGGACAAGAACTTGTTTTAAAAATTATTTTAAAAAGAGAGGGAGAAGATGATTACAAATATATGACATCAATCATTACTGTCTGTGATAGTGAGGACCAGTGCCCAATATATTCTTTTTACAATTTTACAATTGCAAATGTTAAGGTATTTTATATTCAGTATTCAATACTCTCTCCTCCCTTGTTGCTCGATGTCCGTTCGGTGAAAATATACCATCTCAGTGGTCCTCTGAAGGGCTCTTGGAAAAATAATCATACTTCAGTGCGCCTGCCTAAATGACTTCTAGATTTAGCACTTGAGGAACTTGCTGCCAGAACATCCTGTTTGATTCGCTTTGCACTTTAAAACATCTGAAGATGAAATTATGCATGATGCTGAACTGCGAATGCACTTGAACCGTGAATGACGAAACAGGCAACAAACTGTCAAAAAATGTCAAGAAGTGACTGAGTGTGCCTTCAAACAGGCGAGGCTGGACTTCAACAGCCATTCTGAAGCACCTCTTCATGATTAAGAAGGCCTCGGACAAAATGGCCTCCACCAAAGCATGCCGCTCATAATACAGATGAATACTCCACCATTTGAGCCCACCATTTTAAATTCATGATTTTCAGGAGCTCCGGAACACTCCGATTGACCTGGTGGCTCGGGGGGGGGGGGGCCTGACGTTGCTGAGGCTGTGATACGCGCCTGTTTATTTTCATCAGGCAGGGCGAGAGCCAGCCCTGGGGTCCTCACCTCTTTGTGCCGCACCCTGTCGGCCTCAGGCCTGACGTCGGTGTTGAGGGAGGAGGTGCTGGACACAGAGGAGCGCCGGCTGTTGGACCCCCCCGAGGGCTGAGGGGACCTGTTTGGGGACTGGAGGAAGAGACACGAGGAAGAGAAGTAAATACGGAGCGGAATTTCAGCCTATCAAATACGGAGCTGCATTTCAGCTTATAAAATACAGAGCTGCATTTCAGCCCATCAAATACGAAGCTGCATTTCAGCCTAT
Source organism: Anguilla rostrata (assembly GCF_018555375.3). Classification (NCBI taxonomy): domain Eukaryota; kingdom Metazoa; phylum Chordata; class Actinopteri; order Anguilliformes; family Anguillidae; genus Anguilla; species Anguilla rostrata. The sequence continues at coordinate 30,019,271 of NC_057948.1, forward strand.
CAAATACAGAGCTGCATTTCAGCCTATCAAATGTGGAGCTGCATTTCAACCTATCAAATATGCAGCTGCATTTCAGCCTATCAAATATGCAGCTGCATTTCAGCCTATCAAATGCAGAGCTGCATTTCAGCCTATCAAATATGCAGCTGCATTTCAGCCTATAAAACAGAACTCCTTCCTAAACAGCTGACGCACACGACATTATGAGCTCTGCTGAGTTCAGAAGAGGAGGCCTCAAGTACACTGTATGGTTCCTTTTCTCTTGTCCTCTGCAGAAAATGAGTGTGCAATTAAAACAGACACTAATTCCACAATAACAGCTTCCACGCCTCGGTGCAGTGTAGCTCATTTGCCGGGTCCCATTGCAAGGCGACTAAAAGTAATAACTCGCTATTTGAGGGCCCTGGTGATGAGCTGGCGGCTCACCCTGTGAATTAGAGCTCAATTTGCGATGCTCGGTGCAGAGAGACGCGCTCCTCCCCCAGGGGCCTACCTCACCGGAGCTTCCTCCTCTGAGCGAACCGTTGTGTGTGAGCTCCAACAGGGCCAGGATCTGCAAAAACAAACACACACCTGCTACACGCTCCGCTGCTCTCACGACAGGTTCACCTTCAGGCTGTGTGTGTGTGCGCTCGAGCAAGGCCGCACAAACAGGCACGCGTGAGGGAGGAGAGACTCAACACACGGAATCACTCGCTGCAATCGCACTGCACCCTCAGGTTACACAAATCACTGCTAAAAAGCACCAATCACACGGCACGCTCAGGTTACACAAATCACTGCTAAAAAGCACCAATCACACGGCACCCTCAGATAACAAGAATCGCTGCTAAAAAGTACCCATCACATGGCACCCTCAGGTTACACAAATCACTGCTAAAAAGCACCAATCACTGCATTCACAGATTTAAAAAATCACTGCTAAAAAGCACCAATCACACCTCACCCTCAGATTACAGGAATCACTGCAAGAAAGCACCAGTAAGTTTTTTGTGGCAAATGAAATACGGAATCACATAATGGCAGGTTTCGGGGGCGCGGCTCACTTTGGGGTTGAGGGCGCACTGCAGGGGCGTGTCCTTGGCCCGGTTCTGGAGCGCGGTGCTGGCCCGGTTCTCCAGCAGCACCTCCAGGATGCCCTCGTAGCCCCAGCGCGCCGCGATGTGCAGCGCCGTGTCCCCCTTATCGTTCTGGAGGTCCAGCCTGCAGGACTGCAGGTCGTAGTACACCAGGGCCTTCACACACTGGGAACCGCACGCGCACACGCACACACACACATGCACACAAACACACACACACACACACACACACGCGCCAACACACGCACACACACCAACACACAGGTACACAAACACACACACACACACACACACCAACACACACAACACACGCAACACACAGCACACACAACACACACACACACACACACACACACGCCCAACACACAGCACACAAACACACACGCCAACACACGCACACACACACGCGCCAACACACAGGCACACAAACACACACACACACACGCGCCAACACACAGGCACACACACACACACACACACACACACACACACACACACACACCAACATACACGCACACAAACAGGCACACACGCACACACACAGGTGTTACCCTCTGCACAGCCAAACATTCCTAGCAGCTAAATGAAAGGAAAAAATTTACCACACCACTAAAACAGGAACAAAGCCTGAATGTAAAACTTCACAGAAACATAAAAGCCTCGGACTAAATGGAGTCGGGAAGCAGTCATGTACGAGTCTATTCCTGCCAGCGGTCTGCTGACTGAGGGCAGACATGAGAGCATCACAGAGGAGAACTGCAGAGTCAGGAGAAAAGCCCACAATGCCCTGTTCATCAGCACAGTGTCTGCGCAGCATCAAGAGCAGACAGGGACGCCCGAGAGGGGGAGGGGTCCTGGGCTCTGACTCACATCCTCGTGTCCGTACATGCAGGCCAGGTGCAGGGGAGTGTTCCCGTTATTGTCCTGTACCTCTGTGCTGGCCTTATAGTGCAGGAGGAGTAACTGCAGAGAGGGAGAGGGAGGGAGGGAGGGAGGGAGAGGAAGGGAGGGTGGGAGAGGGAGAGGCAGAGAGAGAGAGAGAGAGAGACAGACAGAGAGAGAGGGAGAGTAGGAGCGAGAGGGAGGGAGGGAGGGACAGAGAGGGAGAGGGCGAGAGAGAGAGAGAGAGAGTGGGAGCGAGACAGAGAGAGAGAAAACAATGAGGAGCTGCACAGGAACAGGCCGGCTCAAACGTCACAGTCGTGGTGCGCTGCGGACGCCGGGCTCACCGTCACGCCCTGGTATCCCTTCTGACAGGCCAGGTGCAGCGGCGTGAAGGCGTGGTAGTCCGTGGCGTTGACCAGCGCGCCCTTCGACACCAGCAGGTCGATCAGCGCGGACTGACCTTCAGGGGACAGCAGGACAGGCAGGGTTCCGTTAAAGAGCATCGCAGAGCACGCAGCGGCTCAACATGGCCGCCTTCACACAGAGCAGCTCAACATGGCCGCCTTCACTCTCAGTGGCTCAACATGGCCGCCTTCACACAGAGCAGCTCAACATGGCCGCCTTCACACGCAGCGGCTCAACATGGCCGCCTTCACTCTCAGCCTGGGGAAGCACGCAGCAGCTAAACATGGCTGCCTTCACACGCAGCGGCTCAACATGGCCGTCTTCACACAGAGCAGCTCAACATGGCCGCCTTCACTCTCAGCCTGGGGAAGCACGCAGCAGCTAAACATGGCTGCCTTCACACGCAGCGGCTCAACATGGCCGCCTTCACACTCAGCCAGGGGAAGCACGCAGCAGCTCAACATGGCCGCCTACACACTCAGCCTGGGGAAGCACGCAGCAGCTAAACATGGCCGCCTTCACTCTCAGCCTGAGGAAACGGGCGGGAAAGGCCTCACCACAGATAGCAGCAACGTGGAGCGGCGTGTAGCCCCTGTCGTCTCGGGAGAACGGCGTGACGATGGAGGGGTCGTTCAGCCTCCTGAAAGAGGAAAAGAGGCCTAATAGCATTTGGAAATGGGAAATTGAGCTGAAGCATAAATAACTACAAAGAAGGGGCAGCGAACAAGCATGAAACCGCAGGACAGAGGGTTCACTCTGCCTCTGAGGGCCTGTTTATCTGGACTTCTCATGACACCAATTAAGTATAATCACAGCCTGGTTCCCTGTTTAGTCCTTCTGTTCAGCTCAGTGCATCTTTTCAGCTTAAAATGAATCCGTCGAGAATGAAAGTTATTAAAAATCTGTACAGTTGGAACATTAAGGTAATGAAAATTTCGGCAAGTAAATGTTGGCAGATATGATTTTTGGTTGAGATGCTGTTGCGCTGTTCATCCTTGGTACCAGCAGCCTGCATCAGAGACAGATGATGGTGCAGGAGGGGGAGCGGAGGGAGAAAAGAGGGAGAGATACAGACTCCTGCTTCAGCTGCTGAGCTAACAGAGCCTCAGGATAACAGACAGTCTCCCTAAAACACCAGCTGCTCAGCCAGCACACAGACAGTGCTGAGGTCTGGACTGACCACTAGCTACGTACATCAGGCATCCAAACCCTAATCTACTCCAATACGGGGGTTTCAGGCTGGTACAGATGAGGTTTTGATAGAAAGTGAGCAGAGGGCGTGAGGCGGGGTGTGGGCGGAGTCGTACCCAGACAGGTGGCGCTCGCACTGGTCGCAGGAGCACAGCGGGTGGCAGAGCTGAGCTCCGTCCTCCTCGCTCTCACCCTCACTCAGCAACCGCCGCACCTCCGCTTCGCTTCCGTTAGCGATGTGCTGCAAACACACAGACACACACACGCACGCATGCAAACACACACACACACACGCACATACACACGCACGCACACACGCACGCACACACACACGCATGCATGCAAACACACACACATGAACGCGAACACACACACACACACGTGTGCACGCACACAAACACAAGATTGCAATATTTTAAGGATACATTTACGATTTTCAAGAATTCATTTTTAGCATTAGTTATATTGGGCTTACATTTGTAAGGCAGCCTGCAGTTTGAGGTGCATTACGTAAAAAGTATTTTGTGCGTGCAAAGGTGCTCACTTCACTGACTGACAGCTTCTGGTAGTGTAACTCATTTGCAAACAGCCAGCTGCCCAGATAGTGTACTGATAGTGTAACCAACTATCAGCACACTGTCATTTCAAGACTTAGTGACATCACACTAGGGAGTCCACAAGAAATATATTTCACTCACTGTAATTTTTATTTTATCTTGGTAATTTCCCTGCCTTTTCAGACAGTGGAATATTTGAGTACCGTCCATAATTTTTATCCTGGATTATTTCAGGATTCTAAAGCATTTTGAAAAAAACTGTGGAAACCAAAGTATTATGTGAACAGATAATAAAAAGATAATACATATGTACAGATGCATATGTACACTACTTACAGTCATCTCCCTTTAGAGAAATGCAAGCAGTGGAAATAGGAGATTCGCGGACGCTAAAGTCAGTGTGATACAGAGGTCCCACAGTCACTCCTACGCTGAGTGCAGAGTCTGTTGTGGGACACATCGGCCTCCCCAGCTGCTGCAAGGCTTCGGCTGCAGAGTGACGCAGGTGTGAAGCTTACGGGCTAATCCCCGAGAGCCCGGGGACTGGAGGTTCTGCCGGGGGGACGCGGTGGCGGTGGCGGTGGCGGTGCCCCGCGCGGGGGCCGTGCCCGCCGTACCCGCGGCACACGCGCCCAGGCTCACCTCAAACAGGCGGTCGATGGGCGTGGCAGCGCTCTGAGAGAGCAGGTTCATCTTCTGCCGGAGGGCCACCTTGTCATTCAGCTCCCCGGACCCCTGAGGAAGCGCACGTCCAGACACACACACGCACACGCACACGCACACGCACACGCACACGCACACGCACACGCACACGCACACGCACACGCACACGCACACGCACACACATACACACAAGCACACGCACACGCACACACACACAAGAACACACACACACAAGCACACACACACACACCCAAGAACACACACACACACACACACACAAGCACACACACACACAAGCACACACAAACGCACACGAACACACGCACACACACGCACACACACACACACACACACAAGAACACACACACACACAAGCACACATGCACACACACACACACACACAAGAACACACGCACACACACGCACACACACACACACACAAGCACACATGCACACACACAAAAACGGCTCAGGCTGGGAGAAGGGCTGGAGGAAACGCACTGAGGTTGGGCTGACTGAAGCAGCCTGTCTTCTGACACCAAAGTGAAGGAGGAGAGCAGAGGTTACCGTCCACAAAAGAGCCGTCTGTGTCCAAAGGGCTCACAGATGTAGGCCCTCCTGAGAGGAGAGCAGTGTCCTGAGAGGCCACACTAAGCCTCCCGTGGCACTGAAAAAAACAAACCCTTCCCTCCTTTCACCTCACAGAGTCTTGAGGTTTTAAAGCCTTTAATGACTGTCACCCTGTGTATCTCATGGCGTTCGCTCACCGTGTGAAACGGTGCAAGTTTTTTTTTTGGGAGCTGCTTTGACTAAACACATCCGCCGAACGGCCGAAGGGTAAACGGTAAACGGTAAAGCCGCCGCAGACGAACTGGGCGCGCGCCCGCCTGGCTGGCAGATGGCCGACTGGCACGGGCTGAGCCTGGCTCGGTGAGGGGGGGGGGAGGGCGGCGGCCCCGTGGTGCCAGTCAGGCTCACAGCTAGCTGTCAGGAACGGCAGGGGGGGGGGATGATGGGGGGTTGAGCCTGCCCGTATCCTCCCCATATCCACGCAATCCCCCCCGGAGTTATCCCAGGACTTCCGGGATATTAAAGTGCAGGCCTAATCTGATGAGAGCAGAAACGGCCGCAGCGCTGGAATAGGAATGGCGCTTGTGCCTTCTGAGCTCTATCGACCCCGACGGCTCACGGCGAGACGGACGGACGAGCTCAGTCTCTGACCGGCTAGCGCATCGCCCGCGCGGCTCCCCGCATCGAGCGAAATCTGACCCCACGGAACCAGATCACCCACAATTCCTAGCAGCACGGAGTGAGGCTCCTAAGACCCGAAGAGGAGAAACGGTATTCAGACGTTCACTTCCTGGCCAAATGTGACCCAACTGTTGTGCAAGACAGGGACTGTAAATCAAACGCAGAGCGGCTGAAATATTGACCTGCCATCTTGCGCAATAAACTATTCCGTCTGGAGCAAAAGCACATCACAGCCCATAATATCACTACATCACCACACTGGCTCAAAAGGTTTTTTTTACATTTTTTAAATTCCCTCTGAAAACTATTTATTGTTAACTGCTGGTTGACTAGTTTTTTTGGCAAATTCATTTACTGATTATTTAACTAATTTTATTACAAATTTTACCCATAATGCCATGCATTGCAGTCAGATGTAAGAAAGTCGACTGGAACTCGGTCCACAAGTTGTCAGTTATGCTGTTAAAATTGGCACACTGGCGGTGTGGTCTCTTTCACCACATTAACACTGGTTACAGCACATTCCCGTTTCCTCTGTTTTATCAGCGGTTCAGTGGATGGAGCGCGGCAGCCAATAGGAGCTCACCGTGGCACCTGGGCTGAGGTTCCCCTGGCTGATGTACGCTACAGCAGCTTCAAACGACGTCAGGCAGTAGCTCAGGTCATCCTTGGCCGAGTTACAGAAGCGGAAGTTCTTGACGTAACTGAGGTTGGCCATCCTTCAAGGTCAGCAATGAGGGGAAAAAACTGTTACGTTTTAAAAATACTTTGTTCAAATGTTACAGAAGGCAGGCAGGACAGTAGGTACAAACCGCCTTGTCGGCAGCTGTGCATTCAGCTCACCAGTTGGGTATTTCCGTTTTCACCAACAAATACAGGAGGACAGAGAGAAGATCATCCGCACACATGGCCTCTACGTTAACTATGGAAAAAAAGAGAAAGAAAGGAGGTACATTTTTTAAAATTCCAGAAACAAAATACAAAAAGTGTGTTAAAAACGTCCAAAACAGCAGACGCAGGAGCACACAACAGTATAGTATAATGGGTAAGGAGTTGGTCGTGTAACCTAAAGGTCACAGGTTTGATTCCCAAGGTAGGACACTGCCGTTGTACCCTTGAGCAAGGTACTTAACCTGCACTGCTTCAGTATATATGCGGCTGTATAAATGGATGCAATGTAAAAGTTGTGTGAGTCCCTCTGGATAAGAGCGTCTGCTAAATGCCTGTAATGTACTTGAATGTGCCGGAATGTCAGCAGCTACGGTAATGGTGAGCAGCGTGCCCGGGCCGCTTAACCTCCCCCTCAGGCTCTGACTCAGCTCCCTTTGTTCAGGTCCAAATTGGGAAATTGCCTGTTTGGCAAACACAGATTAGCAGACGGTCCCAACCTCCCTCCTGTACACAGGGGCTATTCTGTGAAAGCGCCAAATGAGTTTGGATTTAAAAAGCAAACTGGACAAACGCATTTCGTGAAACAACTGGGAGATTGTTCCGTGTGTGCGTGTATGTGTGCACACATGGACATTGGATTTGTTAAATGCGGTACAACTACAGACTGCACTCCTGTGAAGCACATTTGCAGTGGCGGATCATAGCAGTTTCACCAAATGCTCTACAGTTAACGGGGTTGATGTCAAATTTTACATTCAGTTAATGAAATGAAAAATCCCCATAGAATGTAATGTCAATTTTTTCATTCATTAATAGAATTTCTGCTCATATCCTGAACTGACTGATTGGGAATGGAATTGCCTCCAACCTTGACAGTTAAAGATTTCTGTCACCCACACACACATTCACACACACGCGCGCACACACACATACGCGCAGTGAGGGAGGGTGAGATGGTGGGAGTCAGTGAGGGGGTGGGGTCAGTGGGACTCAGTGAGGGGGTGGGACGGAGGGACTCAGTGAGGGGGGGGTCAGTGGGACTCAGTGAGGGGGTGGGACGGAGGGACTCAGTGAGGGGGGGGTCAGTGGGACTCAGTGAGGGGGTGGGACGGAGGGACTCAGTGAGGGGGGGTGGGACTGAGGGACTCAGTGAGGGGGGGTGGGACTGAGGGACTCAGTGAGACTCAGTGAGGGAGGGGCATGGGACGGTGAGACTCACCGGTGCGGCTGGGGGACTGCATTATGGTGAGGGCCACCTTGCGCAGACACAGCAGCTTCTGCTGGGGGGAGGCGCAGCGGTTCAGCTGACTGAGCTCCCTCTTCGCCCGCGGGATGTTAATGCTGCCCAGCACAGAGAAACATTCACAGACAGGTCAGTATGGTCTGTACACGCTCACACGTACAGCACAGGGAAACATTCACAGACAGGTCAGTACGGTCCGTACATGCACATACGTACAGCACAGGGAAACATTCACAGACAGGTCAGTACTGTCTGTACGCGCACATACGCATGGGTACAGCACAGAGAAACATTCACAGACAGGTCAGTACGGTCTGTACACGGTCACACATACAGTACAGGGAAACATTCACACACAGGTCAGTACAGTCTGTACACGCACGGGTACAGCACGGGAAAACACATTCACAGACAGGTCAGTACGGTCTGTACACGTACACACACACAGCTACTACAGGCACACACATACAGTGATCAGACACATACATTTGCGAGGGCACATATACACATACATATACATATACACAGACACACATGCATACAAATAAATATAGACATGCAGCTGCACCTGTGTGTGCATACATGACTTGCATGCACACACATCCACACACACACACATGCGTGTATACACACACACACACACACACACACTGTACATACACACACACTACACTGTATTTCTCTCTGAACCAGTCAGCTGTTCCTTACATTCACAAGAAACATTTCAGAGGCTTTTATGCTCAGCTTATTAGCAACAAATGGCTCCACCATCCACAGTCACATTTTTAAACGAAACACCATTGAGAATAAACACAAATGGACGCTGTTACCAGCAGAGACAGAATAACTAAAAAGCCAAAGAGGAATGTTTTTCCATTTGAAATCTCCTCACCTGAATTCAGATTTAACACCCAAGTCTTTCTGCTGCAGGTCCTGCAGACTTCTGGTGATTTTATTGAAAGCTGCATCCTGCAAAGAAAAAAAAACATTATTTTAAAAAATCAAACACATTTCTCCTCGTAATTCCTTTTTTTTAAAAAATCATGTCATATAGAGGTATTGTGTACCTGACTTGCTTCAATAGTTCCCACGTACTTAAAGATGTAATCATGGATACCATGATGTATGTACATCTAGACGGGTGGGGGGGGGGAGAGGAAGACAACACATTTGATTAAAAACCAACACTTACATTTCAATGTCCTCAATCAAGTGTGCATGAGTTTCAGGAGCATTTGTGTGGCACGAGAGTTCGTAGACTTGCAGTAAGACACAGATATAAATGACATACGTTCAGATTCTGGGCCCTGTATTGAGACTGATACATATTTTCTTGTGAAGGAGCACACCATCTTGTTTGAGAATATCGGTGCTGAGACTTGGTACCAACTAGATCCATAGTTCTTTATGTTATGCCTATGGATAAACCGCCATCAAGCGTGACAGTAATCTGATTATTTAAGCAGGGGTTTGGCACACTAAGACTAAAAGTAAAGGCTTGTGGGATGATTAGCAAAGGGCTGCAGTAAACATTATCTACATCCGTGCGTTCACGGCACAAAACCGACACGTCACACATCATGCGGTCAGCATTCAAAGCAGACAGTGTACTGGCTAATATGATGCGGATCTGAACGAGGTAGGATGTCAAGCCTTGGTCTTAAACTGCTGAATCCAAAGTCGTCTGCAGATATTTATATGACCAAAGAGAGCTTCAGGTGACAAGGTGATTCAATCTGTTCTCACCTCCACAGCTTGCTTGAGAAGGGCCATTTGTAACTCCTGCTTGGCCAGTACTTTCTGAAACGCAAAAACACAACATGCCCCGCATTTAAACCCATAATCCGCGGCAGGAGGCACTCTACGGCAAGCCGCCTGGGACAAACAGAGCCGAGGGCCAACGACAGAACTTACCAGACGGGAGTCTCTCAGCAAGCACTGAAGACATTTTGTGTAAAGTGCATTCACAGAGTCCTGAGGAAGAGGAGGATAGAAGGCACACGTCAGACAGGAAACAGACAGAACTCCAGGAAGCGCAGCCCCACGCAATGGGAGAAAGGAAGGCATTAAGCAGAGCCTGCCATAAAACTATTCCTCCAAACTGCAATAAATAGAGCATTTCCCAAGAGAGCTGATTCGTCAAAGCAGACCTCCGAGCCCCCAGGAAACGAGAATCTACCTGAAACAGGAAGTTCAATAAAAAGTGAAAATGCCTCGGACTCAAACCGAACTTTTTACACGTTTCACATTCAGCTAACCTCAGGGGTCCGTGTGTCCCACCGTTTACACTCTCCTTAACTTCAGCGGCGAGGCGAGCCAACCGCCCCCGACTCCCCCCGCCCCGCCCCGCCCCACTCAGCACACTGTGCCTTCAGCTCTCACACATCTTAATCCAGCCACTAAACAGACTGCCTCCTGTAATTTACTTTTTTATGCTTTTTTTTTTATAATTCACTTAAGTTAACTTATAAGGATTTCCACTGAAGAGTAAATGCTTATGCGTGTAGGGAAAAGGCCCCGAGAATGACTCGCTCCCACAGAGCCGCAGAGACCCCGTGCCTCGCATTCCAGTCTCCCTGTTCATTTGTCCAATGACTAAGCGCTTAATTTAACAACTCCCCCAGGTCACACACTGCTGTGAATTAACTACCGCACAACTGGCCGAATTAGAGCTCTTTAAATCCCGAGCTCCGAGCAGCAGGGATCAAACCACCGCTACCGGGTAACAGCACACCGAACTGATGCAAAGCGACGCGACTGCAAATAACACAAATTACACCACTCTCAGACTAGAATCACTTCTTAGGCTCTTAGTGAGAACGGCGCATTCAGACGATCCTTTCAGTGCCTGAGTAGAAGCCAAGGGATACAGAACTCAAAGCTAATGAAAGAGCAAAGGTCATCTGCCAGCAGCAATGAATTTCTTATGATTAAATCAATCCTATTATTCCAACTGCAGACACTATTGAGCTCATAAGGAGAGGAGACATCCAATGGTCTATTATGAGGGACACCGCTCTACCCCAGTAAAAGTACTTGAACGACAACTTCAGAATGGAAAAAAAACATATTTTAAAAGATAAAGTTTCAGTTGCTAGCAAATGGCTCTATATGGCTCTATACTCCATTCGGCACTGTGTATGTTTGCGTAAGTATTTGCATGAACAAGTTTGTTCTCGGGTATTAAAGCATACGTGGGTGTGTTTGCGCGCTTGTGTATATAATCATTAGCGTGTGTGTGCACGTTTGTACCGTGTGTGTGTTAATGTGTGTGCGTGCGGCTGCCTGCATATGCATGTATGCGTACATGTGTGCGTGTTACCATGGCGACAAGGACATGCTTACGATGTGGTGCCGCAGTCCCTTCCTCTCCTGCTCCTTGAAGGAGTGTCGGAAGGTCAAAATGAACTTGTCCAGTTTTTCGGCATGGCGGCCAAGGAACTCCTTGACGTCGTCCACATTCTTCAAGCAATACGGCGCGGGCGTGGGTACCTCCTCCACTGGGGGGGCGGGGGGGGGCAATAAAAATATCAGTCATTCTAACGTCCCGGGACACTCTCACATCACCAACACCAAATCACCAAACATCCCCCAAAAACAGCCACGTGCAGGCCAGGCAACAGCCAGCACACTTAAACCGGCCTCAGGAGTACCAGGCTAGGGGTCCCCCTGAGTACCAGTTTATCTGCTGTAGTGCCTGTATGGGCAAGACAAGAGAGGACTGCTGACTGTAACAGTGTACCTCCCGGCTTCATACCGCAAGATCGCGCATTTCTAACACAGCTCAAACACCCCGCGGCCCTGTTTCGGCTGGAGCCGAGCGGCATTACCCAGGCTCTGCTCGGTTTCGATGGGCCGCGCGATGCACAGGATGCTGTAGCTCTGCTCCTTCTCGTTGTAGAAGGTCTCCTCAAACAGGACGGGCACCGCGGCGGGGGCCTGGAAGCCCGCCCCCAGCTTCACCAGGCCGTCCTGAATGGCTATCTCCTGCAGCACACAACACACACACACACAGAGCACACGTCAACTGCAGCTTCAAAATGCTAGTCTGGCTATCCCTTACAGTGCACAACACACACACACACAGTGCAAACGTCAACTGGAGGTTTCAAATGCTAGTCTGACCATCTCCTGCAGCACACACAACACACACACACACACACACACACACACACACAGTGCACACGTCAACTGCAGCACTCAAATGCTAGACTGAGTATATCCTACAGCACACAACACACACAGTGAACATGTCAACTGCAGCATTCAAATGCTAGTCTGACCATCTCCTGCAGCACACACAACACACACACAGAGCACACATCAGCTTTCAAATGCTAGTCTGAAAATCACAGTGGTCCATGCTAGAGTCTTATAGCTCAGGCAGAAATGCTGAAGGTAAATGAAGAGAAAGACAGCGACGCTCAGCTCTACCTTCCCATCCAGGGTCTGGTATCCCCCGTCCACAGGCTGCAGTATGTAGCCCTCAAACTGGGCTGGGGAGTAGGTGCTGACGGACAGACTCCCACTGCATGGAACCAGCACCTGCGGCGGGACCCGGGGGCACAGATTAAACAGGGGTGAGGGCCGGGACATTACAGCTGGGCAGCCATGCAGAAAAAGCTTTGGCGGAATGTGAGATCTGATAATGCTGTCAGGAATCCCTTATTCTGGACTAGTTTGATCTTCCCAAAGTCAGCGTGCTCTGATGTCAGCTGAGCATATCTTGACATAAAAATCGATATCCTTTTCTCACACACTGACACCAACAGGACCAAGCCATGTTAATCCAGTTATACACCAACAGTGATTGCTTAACAAGTAATTAAGACAGTGGAAATAGCATGACTCTCTGTAACTCAATTTGACTACAGGTAATTCGACTGAGTGAAGAAAAAAAAGAAAAAAGCTTCCCTGGGAGATGAGAGGGAAAAAAAAAATCACTCAAACAGCAGAGAGTAGAAACTCTCTGGTGGGAAGAACTCTGGGAATGATCCAGGACATAAAGGGAGAGCTCATCCTCCACAGGTCAGCCCTGTGTCAAAAGTGAAAGAGAGGCTAACAGGTTGAGCAGATTATATAGCCTGAGGCTTTAAACCATCTGGTAAAACAGACCAGTCATGCCTTGGTTGTTGCAAGCAAAGACATGTGGAACATATCCAAAGGAAACAGATTGGAAATGGTTGCCTCACACAAAGTATTCCTTTGAATGCAAAGACCTTGAATCTGTCACACGGAGGAAATGGTCATACTGACTAATTCCATACATCAGCTTCCTCAAGGGTAAAAAAAAAAGTAGGAAAACACCACAATATTTTTTGGGACACAAAATCAAATGAAACAACTGAAAACATCTAGAAACTACATACAACAACAGGATTGTTTTATTGCCTGAGTCTAACAAGAGAGGCTGTCATTACTGAAGTATAACAAATCCCATTTGGAGAAGAGCTAAACACCTTTTTTTCTGGTGGGGAATTCAGAGACGAAACAGATGAAGGGGACTTCAAACTTGTTTTCTCAAGCAGATCATTTTACAGTGGTTTCGCAGTTAGTTCCTGCATCACAGGCATATGAAACAGACTGCTACTGCAGTGATTCACACTGGAGAGGGTAAGACTGGCGGTCTGCTAATACAGCTAATACAGACTGCCAATACAGCTTCTGATGAGCAGGTCAGTGTGGAGGAGGAGGAACGAAAAGGTCCTCTTTCAGGAGAGGACCGCGAGACCTCGAGCACAACCCAAAAATCAGCGTCAACCACATTCAAACAATGGTCCAGGTCAGGTTTAGACTTGTGCACCATGATTACAAACACTCCCATGGAGGTAGACGTGTTCCCTCAACCACACAACGCTTCAGAGATTAAGTGACTGTGGTGGACATGGGCAGAAATGGGAGGGGAAGTGGAGCGGCAGATCTGGGCGAATGGAGCCAGGCAGCCATCTGAACTCCAGTTGGGGAGCGGGAGAGGGGGAGAGGTGGAGAGGCAGGCCATTTACCAGATTAACCACTCAACTGTAGGCTGACAACAGCAACGGGGCAAAATTGAATTAGGCTCAATGTCCAGTGGAATAGAACCAAGATGAACAGAAATGAAATTGGAAATTGGCATGGCTTTGGGGGCAGAGGTGTACAGAGGGAAGGAGAGGTAAGAGGGGACCATGAGGTTCAGCCAGGCTGGAGTCAGCAGTCTGAATTTAGGGTGGTGCTTTTCGCTCGCTCATACTGTGGATCCCAAAGAGCAAAGCTTCAAAACCCCCTGAGCCAGACAAACTAAATTACTAATTCCAAGTTTAAATATGACTAACAGAGAGGAAATGTACTCCTTATAAGGCTAGCGTTTAACTGAGACATCCCTCTCGTGAACAAAGGTAACAGTTTGTTTCGGATTGAGTGATTATAAAAAATAACTTGTTACTGAACTTAAATTAATTGAAATATACTGAGACGCTCTGAATACCAATTAAACAGAACAGAATTTCTGGCTATTTTGACTTAAACTGATTAGACTGCTCTGACACACATTTCTCTTTCAATTAGTAATATTTTCACATCAACCCTAGCATGTTCATCTTCTTAAATGATGTTCTAGAGCAAAAAAAGCACATTCCAATTATAAAGCACACCTCTCATTTTTTAAGTGAATATTTAAAAGATTAGACAATATCATTATCTGATGGTATCGTATGACAATTAACCACCGCTTGGATTCTTCACGCATTCAGACACTTGACAACAATATGTGGATGGCACCCGCCCACCCTGCGAAGTTTCAAAAAGCAACCGTCAGAAATATTCGATAGGGAAATCCCCTCAAAAAAAAAAAAAGACGTCCTTTCACTTCCCTAAATTAGAGCTCTTTTGGCTTCTCGAAATGCAGAAGGGACACACTATTAAACCGCACAATGAAAATACTGGACTGAAAACTGAAAACTGCAGACTGCTGAACCGCCATGCCAAGAAAACGAGAAGCGAGTGTCTGAAAGCAGCTGGATTACGTGACCACAGGTAGCAGTTCTGTCCTGGATCTGAACCACCTGCTTGTTTTTTTATGGTACAGCCTGTCTGTGCTGAATCTGAACCACCCGCAGGTTTACAGCACAGTTTGTCTGTCCTGGATCTGAACCGTCCGTGTGTTTTCATGGAACAGCCCCTCTGTCCTCAAACTCTAGGGCTTCCCATGCTTCCTATTTGCATAGAACACTGGGGAAAAAAAATTCCCTAAAGCCCAAGCTGTCACACAGGGCAGAAGTATTACCAGTTTAATTTTTAACGTATGATATATTTTTTTTTAATCCAACTGTCTGACAGGCCCTCATAATCCTTCAGATGATATCCAAGGTGGTAAATTGCTGGTAAAACATTTTTCATTATTGAAAAGAGAAAGTAGAAATTTCAGACAATGTATCTACTGTCTGGTGCACAACGTGAGACAGCTGTGCATGGATGTGTTCTGAAATTTCAGCACGGTACCAATGCAAGTGGCCCGGGTCTAATTTCATTGAAATAAACAAATAACCAGGTTTGTGCCCGTACCACTTCAGAAAACAACAAAAAACAAACCACTCACCAAGAACAGTGACAGTAGCTATGCTTCATCACAAAAGAACACAAAGCAATAAGAAAACAAGGAAAAGCACAATGAAACCAAACAAAAAAAAGAGCGTGCATACGAGCGAACACTTAAATGGCCCTTGATAAACCCAGGAAGCCACGCGGTGCTGTAATTAGGCTGAGGAGTGCGACTGGAGTGGCACATTGTGTCTTAAAGGTTAGATGCAGGAGCTCATTAATGCGCTGCTGAAGAACAGAGTGTGGACCGTACTCTCCTCCAACAGGGGGGGGGAGTAAACAAGGCCCAGCGGGGGGGGGGGGAGGGGGGCACAGGTCGAAAGGACAGGCTCCTGCTGGCCACCGCTATACCCACCCCCCCCCGACGCTGTCCCGCCCTGTTATATAGGCTCCAATGGGTCATGGCCCAGACCCCGACACGTTACAATTTACAATGCCCATTACCCATTAAAGCCTGCAAGGTGGCCATTTAAAAAACGGCTAACAGCTTAACAGGTTTGTGCTGTTGCTGCTGAGGGCTGGTTTGGCCGTCTGCAAACCAAAGAGCAAGGGAGACATATTCCTGTGCTCCACTCCACTCCACTACACTGCAGGATTTACAGGCCTAGAGCCTGGTCACCCACTGATCTTGGTCCACTCAGCAGTGGCCTTCAGACTCCTTGTTCCTAAACAGCACGGTCATGCTGCCGCACGGCAATCAGCTCCTCATGGCTCCAGCTCTTCTCTGGCCTCGTCCCCTGGAACGGCCTCCCCTAGTCGTCAGTCAGGAGGGCAGCTTCACTGGCTGCCTTCCACAAACATTGAAAACGTCCTCTCAATGTCTCTATTTCGGCAACTTTAAAAAAAAACCCAACCCTCCTTTCTTCAACTCGCAGGTCCTGAGCCATGGACCTTGACGGTGGCACTGCACATCTCTAGCTCTTGTGCTGTTTGCTCACCCTGTGAGAGCTACTCTTGTGTCTGAGTGACTGAGCTGTGAATGGCGGTGGGGTCCCAGCCACAGGGAGACACTCACAATGCCGTGGAGCTCCGCCACTCTGCTGCATAGGTCCGGCCGCTGCTTCTCCAAGGCCAGGTAGAAAGGGTTCTTCAGGATGTTCTCATCATACACAGCCATATGGAACAGGGACTCTGGCTCCTGTAACAGTGAACACAAGCACAACAAAGAGATTTGAATGATGAGAAAGGTCAGAGGTCAAACACCGTGCTAAGGACCAGACATATAGTCGCAGCTGACCTCATCACCAGACGATTTAGAAACATTTGCTGTCGTTTAAGGCTACAATAGACACGCTTCCCAGTCACTTCGGACCAGCGATGGAAAGACACTGCTGACATCACCAGCTCAGACGAGCCACGGATCAAACTGTTGTTTTCCTTCAAGCCGTGGAAAACAAGCGGGCCCTTGTTACAGTCCCAGCTACCCAAACCAGCTGCTCCTCAGCTGAGCCAATTAACTTCCCCAGACGCGAAATTAGCATAGCCGGTTTACGGCATCATTTCAGCCCAAGAACTGGGACACGCCCTTGAAAACGCACTGAAACATTAAATCACATTAAATCAGCGTTCCCTCCAAAAAAAACCTGTATGCATGTCAACGGATGAAATGAGTGTTCGGGCCAGGTTGACCGCAGAGAACAGTGGGCTTACCTTTCCAAAATATTAAGATACCTTAAGATTCCCTGTGCTTTACTGTTCCAAGCACAGGGAATAAAGCAGATGCCCACGGGTGCCCGTGTGTGTCCAGCCAGATGCTTTAGGCCCAAGAGCAGGGCACTGAGGGCCGTGCAGAACAACGGCGTGTGAAACAGAGACAATCAGTCAGTCGAAAGTCGGCATTAAAAGCTGAGGACAGCAAGCAGATGAGCTCAGAAGTGTTTCAGGCCCAACTTCTCAAGAAACGTGCTATATTTAGCCCCCCGGCTGCTTCCCAGTACTGGCGCAGAGCAAAGCAACACTTTGAGTCTGTTTGCGCAATGGGAAAATACCTTCACAGCAGAGGGATGTCGCAGAGACAACAGAACATGTTCCTGGGCATGGGTATGAGCTGCCCTCTCTCTCTCTCTCTTCTCTTTCACTCACGCTCTCTCTCCTCTCTCTTTCTTTCTGTCCCACTCTTTCAAACAGAGTAAACGCACACGGGCACCGCGGATTCGCCATTTAATCGTCATCCCACCGGGAATTCCTACACCCGTGACTTGATGAAGCCAGCCTTACGTCCGTTAAACCAAGAGTACAAACCCGGTTATTCTCAGGGGAATAAGAGACATCATTACACAGGCTTCTGTAGAGTACGGTACTGCAAAAAAAAAAAAACTGCCTGCAGTTTGATAAAATCAAATGCCATATGATGTATGCCAGGAGATAACGAACTTTTGTGGAATCCCTTCATAAAAAAAAGAACTGTCCAGAATGGGCCCAAAGCCCAGAGGAGGTGGGTCACCCAAGGACACCCTGTCAGGACTGATCAGACACGCTGAGTGCAGTCTTTGACTGAGAAAGCGACCTTTCCGTTTCCCAGAGGAAGACGGTCACTGAGAAGCACTCCGGGCCCAGTGAACTCTGCGCAAACCGTACGCACGGTAAAACAGTCTGCACCTCCCTGGACCGCAATTCTTCACAGTACCATTGACTGGTCCCCTTAGCAGCCTCTGATTGGATTTAACTTCCTGCCATTTGAACTTTAAAAGGAAATGAGATGGACCTTTCACCTGCCAGTGGCTCAGCCAGCTTGCTCTACTGTCTCCTGTCAATCACAAACGTATGAGGGCAAGGCCTAAAGCTGTGGATGTGACATCACTGGATGGGCGCTTGTTACAATGCAACTTACTATCCCGATAAAGGCCAGGCATATCAATATCCAAAAATGCACAAAAAAAATTCTGTTTGGTCTCTAAACCTAGAGACAACATATGAATTATAAGAGACAAAAATTAATAAGCACACTCATATTACAGTCACGGCCAGTTTCAAGTTTGGCAATTTTTAAATGGAACGTAACAGAAGCTTCTTCATTTTACTAAGAAATCTGCACAGAAACTGGCATGATGAAATAGCACATTATCTTTTAAAAATGTCCTATGGTCTTTTCCTTCTCGTTATCCATGAGTTTCTTTCTACTGTTTTTCAAGATACATTTTATGGCTCTACATATAAGGATAGCCCGAGATTCCTGCACAAGATGAGCTCATCATTTAGGTAGTGCTTCAGCCTGTAGCTGGTGTAGCTTGTCAGTCTCATAAACTTTTAGGGTACAATGGCCCTGACCAGACTGGTTCTTTGAAGCACAATAAGTTCGCCCGACTACTGCATAATGTGGTTTGCTAATAAACCAACAGTCCGCTTCTTCTTTTGATGAATCATGACATGGTGCCTCCAACTGGAGGAGGAAATTTCAGCCAACTGACCGAGAGCAAAATGCTGGCTCAAACTGGCTACAACCAATAATTTTGTCATATCAATACCAGACATGGCAAATTTGTTTTGGATTCAAATAATTTTCTATGCTTTACTGATCTTGTCTGGCGTATTAGAACCGATGATATACTCTCAAAAAGTGCAATCCCCGCCTTCTGGTCATATCGGCAGGCTCAATTACACCAGGCAAGATCAAGAGAGCACAGAGAAGTATTTGAATCCAAAACAAATACGTATTTGACCCAGGTCTGATCAACAACACCAATCAATCTCACCCTTTATCTCTGTATCTCCCCGTCTCTGGAGCACCTGTGGTTTGGAATAAGAAAACCCCCAATGTCAGAAAAGAACACGAGGCTGTGAGGTACAGCGCAGCCAAATGAAACACAGATGGCAGGAAAAGCCTACAGCAGGTGATGCTGTGCGGCAGAGGTTTACCGGAGACCTCCCGTTAGCCGCAGCCCATTAGCAGAGCACTTCAGGTGCTGGGTCATTAGGTTCCATCCGCTTCAATAATGCAGAAAGAGCAATCAAACAAGCGCGGCAGTGCGCGGCCCGCTTTCCACTGCTCAGCGCCGCGGGAGCCAGGCGAACAAACGCGTGAGCCTCACCCGCAGGTTCACTGTCACTGCATACAAACACGCGCACGCACATAAACACACACACACGCACACAAACGCACGAGCCTCACCAGGCATGTCACGCATCACCGAACACGCCTAGCACGCACCATAAACGCACACACTCACACCACGCACACAACACGAACGAGCCTCACCCGCAGGTTCACTGTCACTGCATACAAACACGCGCACGCACACATACGCACGCACGCACGCACGCACACACACACAAACGCACGAGCCTCAGCCGCAGGTTCACTGTCACTGCATACAAACACGCGCACGCACATAAACGCACACACGCACACACACACACACGCGCACGCACACACAAACGCACGAGCCTCACCCGCAGGTTCACTGTCACTGCATACAAACACGCGCACGCACGCACATAAACGCCCACCACACACACACACGCACACACACACACAAACGCACGAGCCTCACCCGCAGGTTCACTGTCACTGCATACAAACACGCGCACGCACGCACATAAACACGCACACACACACACGCATGCACACACAAACGAACAAGCCTCATCTGCAGGTTTACTGTCACTGCATGCAAACACACGCAGCACAGACGGTGTGTTCGCGCGCACGCACACGCACACGCACAGGCTCACGCGCACACACGCACACACATTCACCCTCACAGAAAAACACAGGCCGACACATGCGCAAACACAGTCACGATCTGTCAAAGAGCCATCCATAAACCATTTCACACAGCACTGACGTTTTAATGGTCAGTACCTAATCGCTTTTTCAAGCTCAATACGCCTCGTATTTCAAGCTCACCAGAGCATAAAGGCCTCACAAGGCTTATAGCAGGACTGTCAGAGGAGTCCTCTCTCTCTCTGTCTCTCTCTATGTCTCCTCTCTCTCTCTCCCTTCTCTCCCCCCCCCCATTTTTTCAAAGACAATTATTTTTCACAGATTGATTATTTTGCCTTTCAGAGGCCTGTAAGTGAAGCATTATTCCACGTCGAGCGGGCAGCAGCAGCAGGCCCATAACAGCTTGTGTCCTTCCCCCATGAGGACCTACTTCAGCACTGGGCTGAATCTCAGAGCTCCTTACCACAGCTCCTTACCGAAGCTCCTTACCACAGCGCTGACAGGATGAGAAACGTTCTTTTCTATGGCGCTCGTCTTCACGTAACATTTTTAAAAATGAGAAAAGTTAGGTTCTGAGGAATGTCACTAATAAATACATTACACCACTTAACTGTGTTTTCAAATAGTTTTTCCAAAAGGAGAATGAACCTCGACGTTTCTCCCAGCGTGAATGTGCGCGCGCACACACACACGCACGCACGCACGCACGCACGCACGCACGCACGCACGCACGCACGCACGCACGCAGTCTCATGTCCACAGCGATGCTTCAGCAGGAAGAGGCACAGAGCCCCATCAGCAGTTTACTCACTTGCCCACGCTGCTGCTGCTGCTGCTTACGGAAAAGCCTCGAAGGCCAGCGGAGGGCGAGCAGGCCGATGAGGAAGGACAGCACAGCCATGGCAACCGCGGGGCAGAGGGACGAGCTCGACCGGCGCCCGGAGCAGGGAGCGGCGCCGCCGGACTGGGAGAGAACCCTCACAACATCCTCAGCTCCCCCACCGAAACCCTGAGGAATGCGTCATGTGACCCCCGGGTGGGGTAGCGGTGGGGGGGGAGAGACCTCACACTCATGACTCGCAGGGGTGTGATCGACCCCCCCGGGCCAAATTCCGCGGGAAGCGGCGGCCTGCTTCTATCCCAGCCGGCCAGCAGGCCGCGGCAGCGACGCACGACGGCGAAACCCACGTTCAGCGCCGAGTCAATTATTCAGGAGGTCCGCAGGTTCACGCTCCGCTCCCCATCATAAATAACGCACGTTACGTAACTCCTCCCCTGTTCCACACACCATCCTCAGTCACCTCCTCTGGCTTTCCCGCCCGTTACACAACTCACCGGACGGCTGCAGAGCTTCGCCCGCTGAAACATTTTTTAATAAAATGGTTTCTGCCGGGATTTAGTCCAGCTCATATTCACTCTCACAATCCATGGAGGATCTCATAATGTACCGACTGACAAGGCAAAAGCATTTTCTTTTTGTAAATAAACTATACTGTACATGGAAACGCACTGCCTATTGGCTCTGAATAATGCGGCGGGGTTTATACTAATGGATTTGCATGATTTAAAGCACTTATCACATTTTCTGTAATGATTGCACGGTCCCTATGAATAGCACCAGTGTAATAATAGAAAAAAACAGCAACACTCTCCCGTTACAACTCCTCTTCAATGGCTAAATATTCATATCTCATTATCAGATGCAATTACTCCGTTCGTTCAAAGAAGTGCAAATGAGCCTGAGCTCTCCAGCAACAAGTGCCTGAAATACCCCGTCGCTTCACTAAAAACACTTCAGCATCGAACACGTGTCCATCTATTACTGCCTCAGACAACATGCCTTCTACCCCGGCCTGGCGGAGCCAATGCAAATCAGTTTGGAGAACAGAAACCAGGCCTGGACGCATCTGAACGCGCAACAGCGCAGACACACGAACCGCAACAGCACAGCCAACCACGCAGAGGAACAGATTTAAAATTTAGCTTACTGCATCATTCTTGTCTATCTACCTATCTATCTATCCATCCATCCATCCATCCATCCATCCATCCATCCATCCATCTATCCATCCATCCATCGTCTCAGTGAGATTAAGAATGTCTTTTCTCTTTTCCCAGAGAAATCTGGCCAAGACAGGCAACAGCACAAATAAAACCACAGCCATACAAACAGAACATTAAAACAACAGTTGACTATAATCAAAACACAACAATGTAGAAAGGCAAGTTGTCCAATAAACAGGAGTAAAAAAGCCAATTAAAACAATGACAGCCTAGTGAGACAGCCTTCATTTATTTTTCCAATTTGCATTTAAATACATTTTAATGGGATTAAATCTGTAAGTTTTAGTCTGTAAGTCCTTCTGCAGTACATTCCAAGCAGAAGGTGCAGAATACACAAAGGCCTCTTTTCTGATCATTGGGAACCAGAAGCATAAAACACCAGGAGCATAAAACAAGGGGTCCAATACTTTTCTGCATAACAAAATACACGAGTAAGACAGGAGTAGGCCAAGAATTGCCTAATATATCATATATATATAAAAATTCACCAATGAGTGAGCCTGAGGGAGGCAAGAACAGGCCAACCTACCTGAGTACATAACCCACAGTGGGGAGAGGAGGCTTTTTGCAATTTGCAATAAACCTCAGGTAGGCACGGTAAGCCGTGTCAATCATATGAAGACACTGAGCCGAAGTAT
The DNA here is from genome assembly GCF_018555375.3 of Anguilla rostrata. Taxonomy (NCBI): domain Eukaryota; kingdom Metazoa; phylum Chordata; class Actinopteri; order Anguilliformes; family Anguillidae; genus Anguilla; species Anguilla rostrata. The sequence continues at coordinate 30,042,376 of NC_057948.1, forward strand.
GCATTTTGAAAAGCCTTGTTATCATGAGATGCTTTTCACAATATAAAATAGGCATTCAGGGATCTTTGTCACCAGCCCAGGGTGTCTGTCGTAGATAGTGCAGCATTTCTTCAAACAGGAAGCCAGCGTGAAGCTCGTGACACGACCGCTGGCCTCTCTGTGTTCACAGACAGAGAGGTGGGCTGTGTGAAAGGTGAGGTCAGCGACGAGCGGTGGGCTGTGTGAAAGGTGAGGCCAGCAAAGAGCGGTGGGCTGGGTGAAAGGTTGAACAAACCCGGGGGTCTATAGTTAGAACAGGAACACGATTTCTCACGTCGCTTCAAAGAGCGGAGGCTGCCGCAGACCTGACCGGCCAGCGTACACCTGGCGAAGCTCCGCCTTCACGCTGGCTTCAGGTCCCCACCGCTGTCAAAGACCCCACGACCAATCAGCAGCGTGCAATCAACACTGGGCTGTCGAGTCTCGCTCTCTGATTCGTCTTCGCTGATTTGTCCACTTGCAGAATGTTCACAAATGTGGTAGTGAGAGTGCAGCAGAATAAGTACACATGTTCAGTTGTCAATCAAAATTATTGCAATCACAGGGCAGTGGTCGACAAGAGCTAGCCATACCATCAAAATGTAGCCAATATAAATTTATAATGTTGTTTCGTTTAAATGGACGGTACCATACAACACAATCTTCATTTCTAAATCAATAAGCTGTGTCTTTCAAAAACAATGTAATGGTCCACTCCTGCTAGCCCTTAAAAGCATTTACTAAATGCACTCAGGATGTGTCTTTTCATTTGTAATAGAACATTTCAGCTGCATTACTGGTTGCTGCAGCACTATACCTCAGTAAATCAAGACTGCAGCTAGGCTATATGCTTACCAAATTTAATATATCAAACCAAATCCAACTTAAATCTAAACCTAACTCACCAGCAATATTTTTCTGAATAGGCATCAGGGCTCTGTGATTATGGCCAGAGGCTTACGGATTTAAATCCAATATCTAATTGAATCCCTGACCAAGGCACCAAGGCTAAACAGCTCCAATAAGTCCAAAGATGTTATGCTGTAGAATACCTGAGCAAACATTGCAGGGCTGAGTAAATTAATAACATTAAATAATGACCTTTTGCTTGATATTTTAATTAAATACTTAAGAGGTTTTAGTTTAAACATTTCCACAATGAGGTGCATCACCATAGCCAAAATACAGCAGTTCTGTGAGGCACTCACAGACATATTCAAGTGCCTAGTTTTTCCACCCAGTTGCAATGGTAGAGGGGAGTCAGGTGTCAGACTAATCTCTCATACTTTCATCAGGCACATTCAGACTCATCCACATTGTGATTCAGACAGGTTTCCATGGTGATTATACTCTACATTGATCTTTTTTCACAGCTGCGGTTTCCATCACACACTGCAGCTACTAGCAAGACAAATAAGCATCAGCAAGCAGAACCGAATGTCCCTGCATTCACTACAAATCTTTTTGCAAAGGGGCTGAATACATGCATGAAATCTCATTCATCCCCCATTACGCACTCACACAAGTCATTAAGGGCTGAAAGGTCTGTGCCTCCTAGCTCACATGGGTGGGCTTTCTCAAAGGGCTATCGTGTACTGAAGAATAATCTGATAACTGATTAAATATGAGTTTTTCAAAAGCAAATACTGCTTCACCATCTCATGTGAGGCTATAAGAAGCCGGGGATGGTTCAATGGAACATACAGTCACCTCCGTATTGATCAAGTTTATTGCGGCCTAAGTGACCACATCAGACTAAGCATCACGTGATCAGGCAGGCAATTCCCATAAACTTTCTAGCTGCGACCTCAGCTCTATAGCTTTGTCTGTAGGTCGGTCGGTCCACAAAAGTGTCCCGTCCCGTAGCGGCCACAGTTTTCGCCCCAGGTGGCTGAAATTTTGGAGGCTCGGCCATTACCGAAGGTAGAGCTGAGTAACTTTTAGGCCGACTGACCAAGAGGGGGCGTGGCGATGGGCGTGGCCTATCCCAAAAAGGTGCCCGAATGGATTCACAGATTTGCACAAGATTTTGAGGAAAGGTTGGTCATGAGCCAAAGAAGAGGTAACGTGTTTGTGTGAGGGTGTGTGCGTGGATGCATGCACACATGGATGCATGCGCGTGTGCGGTCGCAGCTATTGCCGATTCGCGCTTGTTACACAAGATTTTTCCCCCAACTTTTCCAGTAATACAAGGGAAATGATGCCCTTGAATAGACGGGGATTCATCAACGGACATTTGAACAGCAAAGAAAGGTATTTTCAAACAATTTCAAAACCAATTTAGAGGAAACCAGACCATTACAACCTGAACACTGATATTTTTATGTAAACGTCACAATATTTGGGACTACAAAAGTTCACAAAAATCGATATGTTTAGAGGCATCACAGCTCAATTTAATCAATTCATGTCGGATAGCTTGATTCTAAAACTTTAAAGGGACTGAACTGTATTAACATATTTTCGGCAAAGCAATGGATGTAGCATTAAGCCTGTTTTCGACATGCAACAGGTTTACTTGACAGGGGCTGTAAATAAATTAAACGACTGTCCTATTCTCAATTTGTGCATGAATAACACCAAAAGTTTAAATCATCAGTTGATGGAATGAACGAATCAACCAACTAGCAACTACGTGGCAGATAATGAACGTGCTTTTAACCACAGTCGATCTGAGCTCATTGTTCTTGCATGTGTGACTGGAGTTCACGAATAATTTCATAGCTAGTTAACCTTAGATACGGTATCTTAAGGAACACAAAGGCTCGCTTTATCCAGATTTCAGTTGCACCATTTTGCTAGATAGCGTACCAATGTTCAAATCGGAATATGGACTACTGTTTGCTTTGCATTTTGCACTGCCATTGTTTTAGACTATTTTTCACTGAAAATCTAGCTAACATTAGCTATTCGCATAGAAAACCGCCCTACTCCTCATTTTATATTACCGTTAAGCCAAAGTCATCCACGCTGTACGTGATTATTTTACAGAAAGCTAGTCAGCCAGCAAACTATATCTTGCAAACTAATATGACAACACATCCGTCATCGCTATCCGGAAAACAGCTGCTAAATTGACATTAGCTAGACTAGCTAGGAGGACACCAGTCGTAAAACCACATCAAGTACCAATAGCAATGATCTTTAGTTTTCAACTGGTAGCCAACTGGTTCGTTACTTAAGTACGACAGCACGCATTTTAATTCAAACGATATAAATTTGTAACAGCCGCTAACATGTGATAGCTAGGGCGGACACAGTGGAGTCAGTAGAACCACTAGACTACTAGCTTGCTAACTGTTAGCCAGCAGGCGACAAGTTGTTATTGGCCAGCCTGTCAGCTTGCCTACAGCAAACGTTACCGCTCGAACTGGCAAAACAGTAGCTCAAATGAACAGAACAAAACTATAACATTTTTAATACAGAGTAACCTGTTACAGATGGACTTACCTATTTTGCTATACACGCCAGGTAGTCATTGCAAAATTTCCACTTCCAAACTGAACTCAAACAAACGCTATCCCTAATCCTCCGTCAGCACTACAGGTCAGTCTAACTTGATTTCAAAAGAACTGCTTCGTTTGTGATTGAAGTACGTTTAACCAATAGTGTTTAAAATATGAGTCTGAGGGAATGAGACAAACCAATCAGAGTTGCGTTACTCCGGGTTCTCGCAACATCAAAGGTAACATTTCAGCTTGTCGCTGATTGGTTCTTTCCTGTTACGCGTGCATGTGACAGCTCAGGGCGCTTTGAGGTATTTAAACCCCGACAGTGATGCTGCTGAAGTGGACAGCTCCCTTGCTGGAAATTTTCGAGGTAGATGGCAGCATCATTCCCATCTCTCAGGTGTTATTTGTTCAACAGATAGCGGCTAACAAATTCTGTTTGTCTATAAACGGTGGAGAGAACACATCTTTATGTTTCAGAATTGGACTCATTTTCAAGATTAAAAAGATTTTTTGCTTTTAACTTCCGTGAACCTAGACTACCGAGCTAGCTACCTAGCTAACATGCCATTTAGAGTTTCTAGTCAGCCGAGTTTGGAATAGATTGCTGAAAACACCTGTTACTACATCTGCACGTAGAGAGCTAAAGTAAATGTAAACAACTAAACATTTTCTACGACTGCAGATCTAATCTGATCTATATTGGGTTTCATTTATTTGCTTGAACGGTTGAACGGACACTGGTAACCTCGACTACGAAAGCTACAAATAAAGCCGATCACTGGGATTTTTTTTTTACTTCAAAGCCTGGGTGCTGTCTGCTAAACACACAGGCAACACGGATGGAAAGGAATTTGCTATGGCTAGATCGTTGGGTGAATCTAAATGGCTGCTTTCTTTCCGTGGAATCTAAACCAGTCTAAAAACACTGCTATTTTATAAGACATCTGGTTGGTTTTAGTTCTCTTGCGTTTCGTTTTACTATCTTTCCATCTTTGGCAGAAGGAAGATACGCATTTTGGTTAAACATGGGGAAAGAGGAATGCAAAACGATGCTGGATGCTCTTAACAAAGTAACCGCCTGCTATAGACATCTGGTCATTACTCTCGGGAGCACCTCGGATTCGCAGAATCTGCGGGAAGAGCTGAAGAAGACTCGCAAAAAAGCCCAGGAACTGGCCACGGCTAACAGGACGAAACTGACGGCTCTGCTGAAAGACAAGACGATAAGCAAAGACGACCGAACCGAATACGAGCGGCTATGGGTGTTGTTCTCAAGCAGCATGGAGCTGTTGGATGTAGACATGAAAAGGTCTTTGGAAATCGGTCAGGATTTCCCATTAAAGGTTCCCACGAGGCACCTTATACAGACGGGGATGACTGGCAGTACCACCACCGTAGCCGCCAGAGCCATGAGCGTACAGAATATGAAGTACGAGGCGGATAGCAACATCGACACCGCAGATCTGAAGGAGCTGCAAACCGAGATCACCCAGGTTGGCCAGATGATGGAGGAAATGGAGATGAAAGTCCAGGTCGCACCGTGGGCAGTAGAAGCCAAGCAGGAGGCAGGGGCTGAGTTGAAGTCAACAGTTAGCGTTGGAAATTCGTCCGTTGGGGTAATTTCCATTTGCGAGGAGGAGCCCAAAGATGTTGACGGTGAGCCTGGCCTCATGAAAGTTTTCGCAGGGATAATTTTCACAGTTATCGTGCTCATCGCGGGCATCCTAGCATATTGCGTGATTAACCTTTCTTGAACTATATAAACACACGAGCTATGTGAAGTTCGTCCTGGTGGGACACCAGTAGTAAATTGATGATCCCAAGAGATCAATTTTGTGAAGAACAGGAAAAATGAAAAAGCAACCCTCTTGCGGCAAGTCCTTGCGTGTTATCGGAATCAGCGCACCTGTGTCGGGTTTCTTTGGATTTAAGGATAATTGTAAAATACATTTGGTCAGAACTAGCGGAGACTAGAAAGCCGAGAGAACAAGCAAGCATACCATGCCTCGCATGTACAGAATGTCATCAACTTTCATGCAGGTAGTATTGCATTTGTAGTGTAATATTGTGTGTCAAAGTGATGCCATTATGAAATAAAAGTGTTGTGAGGGACCGCTGTTAATGGTTAAAACAAAGTAAATAGTGCACAATCCTGAAAGGGGTTAGACCAAATAGGCTACATGTTCTTTTTTGTACAAAATCCCAGATAATTCGATACAGACTACGTTAGCGCTGGTTCATCTTAACACGTGGTCCTGTGCAAGTGGAAAATTAGTGTTCTCACTTGCTAGTTTACCTTATTTGTTAGGGGTAGCCTATCAAAAAGGAAATAATTGTCATGCATTGTGATGCATTTATTTGTCACTGTACGAACTTGAAATTAGTTATGTCACAGCTGTTATCCATAACTAACACATATTTACGAATGTTACTGACCAAATTATTCTCAGATTTTTTTTTTTATGACAAACTTGACATTTTACAAGTATTACAGTAACTGTTTACGCCGGGATGTGTCCTCGCAAATATGACTGCGTGCATAGTATTGATATGGAAGTTGTACACCACGTTTGTGCTCATGAACGGATGAGATGCAGATGATTTGTACACAATATAGCCCACACTTTTATGACTGTGTTCATAGTGTATATACAATGAATTATATTTATTATACAAATAAACAAATGTATAATGACAAATGAAAACATTAAGTTTGTTTTTGAGCAAACCTGAACCTTTGATAACGCGAACAATGTAGGCTAAGCCTAAATAGGCTATGTGCTACTGCATCATAGCCTACGTGTTGTCGTTCCCAGCGTTGAACTGCCGGATGAAAAAATAAACACGTAATTACTATTTCAGCTGCTAGAGCGTAAGCATTCATTAGGCCTGGAGGCCCAAGGCTTCAGACGTTAACGGGTACAGAAATTTGATGCAGGAAAAGATGCATACTGTGAACTTTTGTCCGTCAGGACAATTTGTCCATTTTTATAGTTGTAAATTTAACGATTCTTCTGATGATTGAACCCATTTAACTTTGTTAAAAAGGGACAGTGCACAAAACAACATAGCAGTAATAGCAGATTTAGCAGTTCAATTAATGTACAACTGTACTCTTTATACATAGACAATCATGAAAAAAGTTTTATTTCAGATGCTGTCTGAAGCACTGCATTGCAGCACTGCAGATTTCTACTTCTTAAGGTGTATTTTTGCATATTGCACAGGCGGTGTTGTGTTTGCACTCTCAATATCCCCTTTGAATAAAAGTTCATCATTTAGGACTGAGGCCTCAAAATGCTTTGCTTCTTAATGCGATTATGCTCTAGTCTTAAATCCTATTCAAATATGACTCAGAGATAGACGCCACGTTTTAAGTGGCTTCCTGTGTAGGAAGAGTGCAAGAACGAGCGTCAGGCTGGAAGCAGATGTAGAGAGGAGAAAGTGCGATTACAGGATTATGAAGGAGACAAGTAAGGCAACCACAAAGCACAGGAGCCAAAGGGTCATGAGGTGGATTATCAGACGCCAATCGGCTCGTCTCCTTCAAAAGACTCAAGTGACCTGAGGAAAATCTGTTCAATGCATTTAAAAGGTTTGACACTGAAAAGCTGATTTCAACCAATTGGCAACGTATCGCTTTTTGCCTTGCCTTAAGTGCTCACATGGAGCCACTTCAAATATACCTGGGACATGCAGAGCAGAAATGTTGATCTGTCTGAAAGTATGGTCTACGTGGAGTAACTTTCACCCCTCATGCCACCTATAAGATATGGCTGAAGCAAAGGTGACTAAATGCAATTGGTAGCTTGCTGCAAAGTGCAATCAGAAAATTGGTGATGTGTCTTCACACCAATTCACATGTTCAGAATCCAAAACCGTCCTCTTCTACAGTGCATTCGGTCTCTGTGTACTGGGATCTCTGCACCTATGTAGGTTTTAAATTATGTATGATTGATTAATTCATCCCTGGCTGCATTTTGTGGCCGTAAAAATCCACCCAGCTGGTTGTTTAATGATCGGATACCCTACTCTGAGTGGTCTGTCAAGGCCTCCCCCCAAATTAATAGGAAACTCAAATAAATGTCATTACATATACTCAAGGTTTTACCATTTTCTATGGCAATTTTCAGACTTCTAAAGTTGAGCTTTGAGTATAAATGTCCCTGCTGTACCACACTTTAAACGTCTGCAGTTCACTGTCATCAGTCAGTCTCGTGCTGAAACTACAATCCCTGACACACCCTGTATAATTCATTGTGACACCCTTACATGCATTCATCATCCGTACAATTCCTTCCTTAATTGTTTTAGAATGTCCATCTAATAATATACAGCTAGCAACTACTAGAATTTAGCAAACCAAAAAAAAAAAAAAAGGTTGGAGACCCACATGCATATACGGAGCAGCAAGCCATTTCAAATGACTTGGCCCAGAAGAACTGCCACACCTGACACATTCATCTCACAGGTACACATCCAGTCAGACTATATCACACCAGTCCCTCGCTCCCAAGTGTGACACACAGGAAAGGTTGAAAACCCCCCATGTCCCTCCGCCTGCTTTTTCTCTGCTTCCAGCACGGACACGTGAATGCATTAGTGCTCTTTGACAGGGATCTTTCAAAGCCGCTCAGTCGTGGTGGGGGGGTGGGGGGGGGGGCGGGGGCTGACTCGCGCTCAATGCTGCTGCCGTCACCGGTCACACATAGAACATCTGCGCCGCGGTTAAGCTTAGTTAAATCTGCGGCAATCGAAAACGACGGGCAAAATCAATATGGCGTCAGCGAAAGGGAACGGTTCTGCACGTCAGAAATCAGCAGCTCTCAGACGCCAGCCTGGAGAACAGCCAGCCCCCTCCCCGCGTTCTGTTCGTAGGTTCTCACGTTCACGTACTGCTGTTCACAAACTGTTCTTTCAGACAAGCATTTCTGCATTAATGCATGGCATCCCACTTAGGGCTTTATTAAAAAAAAAAAAGAAAAAAAAAAGAGCCATACAATGAATTTTTAAATAAAACGAGGTGTGAGCAGTGAATAGACATTATTAAATGCAAAAGCAAGGAAGCAGCAAGGCAGTGATTTTGAGGATTAAAGGTGGAGGACTTCAAACAGAAACAGGGCACTGAAGAGGTTTGTGAGCCCACACGCACGCACATGCATACACACACAGACATGCTCACACACACACACGCACGCACATGCATACACACACAGATATGCTCCACACACACACGCACACACATGCATACACACACACAGACATGCTCACACGCACGCACATGCATACACGCACGCTCACGCACGCACGCACGCACATGCATACACACACAGACACGCTCACACACACACGAACGCACGCGCATACACACAGACACGCTCACACACTCACGCACGCACGTGCATACACACACACGCACGCACATGCTCACACACGCACACACCCACACGCACACTGACTTTCTGTCGCACGCATGCTCACACACGCACGCACGTGCATACACACACACACAGACACGCTCACACACACACTCACGCACGCACGCACGCACATGCATACACACACAGACACGCCCACACACACGCACGCACATGCATACACACACACACACGCTCACACACACGCACGCACGCATGTGCATACACACACACAGACATGCTCACACACGCACGCACACACACACACACGCACACTGACTTTCTCTGTGTCGCACACATGAACACACACACACACACACACACACTCACTCACTCACATACCCGTTAACTCCTTTTGAATCATTTAGAGCACAAGGTAGGAACAGCTGCTAAGGAGGACATCTCTATTCTCTGTACTGCACACTGCCAGCAAAAGCCAGAGAGACACTGCGTTGTCATTTTCTGCTTGTATTTGGAACACTGAAATCTGGCAGAGACTGAGAAACGGGACTGGAGGGATATACCAGGTCTCCCTCAGTCCTCTGCCTGACACAATCTTTAATGAATTCACCATCTGACTCATTCTGGGACTGCAGTATTCACTGTGGCCACCTCAGCCTCAACACTGCCTGGAGGTCTTAATTACTTAGAAATGGAAAACACAGGATGCTAAGAGGGAAGAAGATACACAGGTAAGGTGTAATAATGAACTTTAGATGCGAGGAGAAGAAGAAGAATCAAGTTTCTCAACCTCATCCAGATTCACTGACATCATAGAGCAGCTCACTTTTTGCCTCTATGGCGCAGCCATCTTGGAACAAGCTAGGTCATGAGGTCACGTGAATGGGTTGTCACGGAATGAGAAAGTTAAGTACAGTGCTTTTAGTGGACTGCTGATGTTCGAGGAGTTCAACGGATCAAGAGGAAAAAACAAAACAAAAAGCCCCGAGATGCTCTAGTGAGTATTATCACTGCACCAAAGAAAGCAGTAAACTCATTCATTTTCATTCACTGCCCCTGAGGAGACCACAGGCACTATACCGCTGGCTAGCTGCTCAAAAAAGGCAGAGTCTGCCTGTGGGACGGGGGGGGGCGGTCTGATGGGCCAGATTACATGGCGGAGAGGAGAGGAGTGCTTTGATGAACTCTGCCTATTTGTTGGTCAGACAACAAACCAACTGAAGCCAGACGCTGTGCCATCGGTCTTTGATTTCAGTGGGTAGTGCAGGAGAGACGGACAGGCCAGCCCGTGAACCGACCACTGCCACTATCCGCCACAGGGTGAGGACACAAAGATGCGCTAGCCAGGCAGGAGAGTGAGCGGTTTAACTTCGATTAAAGGGCGAATTTAAGCTTCTGATAAACTCAGAAGTACCACATGATATAATGACTACAACTTATCTGCCAGGTCCACCGAGTGTGTTTTCCTGATACGGAAACTTAGCAGGATCTCATAATGCTACCCCTGGACTGTCAGTACCTCATCTAGTCCTCCATATATAGTGGCAGACTACGCTCATGAGGTCCAGTAGTTACAAAGCAACACAAACCCCAACTTGAGCACTACAAATACATGAATTCCTCTCCCTAAAGCATTACCCAAACATTAGTATACCTCTTAGCTGCAAACCACAACCTTTCAGTAGGCCAAAAAGAATTTCATTACAAACCACCTTCTCCACAGCAGTATCGTAAAAAACGCAGATACCAAACAATAACACAGCACGTTGCCAAATTAAAAAAAGAAAAGAAAAAACATACCTGAAAGCCTATACCTCGATTACAATTATGCCTGACAAATAATGAATAATGTCATACCATTTTATTGGGAATTCCCTATTTTCCAGTCAACCATTCATGTGACATAAGCATTGCCAAAAACAAATATGGCAGCATGCCTACTTGCAAAGTAGCACAAAGCTTTTTTAAATATCCAATATTACTTTCATTGTGGTGCATCTGAGCTCCACACATTCATCTACATTGTCATTTAATTTTCCCTTTAACCATCTTCCCCATGTCCCCATGGACCCACTGAACTCTGTATTAAATCATATTAAATTAATTAAAAACCAACGATACCTTCTTTTTTTTTGTTCTAAGAATTTACTGATTTCATGTAACTGTCATCTACACGATGCATATTGCACTGCATGCATCTGTTAAACGATAAAGACGGCCCTATTTGTGATGACAATCTGTCCCTGTACAGAATGCAGAAGCATGTATGAATCACGGCGATATCTGCCATCACATTCTTGCCCAGGGACGTGAATAGAACCTACATATCAGTATCACCGTGAGTGGCGCATCACAGGTAATATGTTTCAACCTCATCGCCATGGCAACCACCCACATCCTCGGCGGAAAAGACCAGTTGTTTTACAGAGGAGCGATTCCTCCTCTCGCAGTCGAATTGGGGGGGGGGGGGGTAGCGGTAGAATAGGAGAGACGTTAGAACACATCCAGCTTGTGAGCCAGAGTCCCTAAAGCGCAGGTAGATTCACATGACTAACCGCGTTGCCATTTGTATTCCACTGCAAAAATCCCCAGGGTCTACAAAAAACACGGCTTGTTCGCGTAATTCATGCGCACTCACGTCACCGCATACAGACTCATATACGCATAATCCCTTATGATCCTCATTAGTCATCACATTAAAAAAAGTATCCTTGTGCCAAAAAGGAGGAAGCTTGACTGTATGTTGGACACCTGCTTTCCTAAATAGAAACCTAATCACTTCTGGATCTGCCTCTGCTTGGTAGGCTGAAATAGGTTTTTGTTCTTTTAAAGGGTCTACAAGCAGGTATTAAGAATCCAACATAACTCACACTGTAAATGAATGCAGAATCAGCAGTTGCAAACACATTCTTCAAAAATGGCTGTATACAAAATATGGATTACACTACTATTATTTATGTCTTTAGGAGTGTTTATCATTTTAATGTTTATATTCCATGCACATATAACAAAAGAATCCAACAAATCAAAACAAAATGCTACATCAAAGTATTCATAAACAAAAAAAATATGCATCTTCCAAATATCCAACTTCGATGCAACATTCATAAAATAATGAGTATGTACACTCACCGGCCACATTATTAGGTACACATGTTCAACTGCACGTTAACACAAATATCTAATCAGCCAATCACGTGGCAGCAACTCAATGCATTTAGGCATGTAGACATGGTCAAGACAATCTGCTGAAGTTCAAACCAAGCAACAGAATCAGGAAGAAAGGTAATTTAAGTGACTTTGAACGTGGCATGGTTGTTAGTGCCAGATAGGCTGGTTAGAGTATTTCAGAAACTGCTGATCTACTGGGATTTTCACGCACAACCATCTCTAGGGTTTACAGAGAATGGTCCGAAAAAGAGAAAATATCCAGTGAGCGGAAGTTCTCTGGGCAAAAATGCCTTGTTGATGGCAGAGGTCAGAGGAGAATGGCCAGACTGGTTCGAGCTGATAGAAAGGCAACAGTAACTCAAATAACCACTCGTTACAACCGAGGTATGCAGAAAAACATCTCTGAATGCACAACATGTTGAACCTTGAAGCTGATGGGCTACAGCAGCAGAAGACCAACCCGGAACTAGCAAGGTGTACCTAATAAAGTGGCCTGTGAGTGTACATCACAGCCAACTGGCCAATAATTCCCTACAACTAAGTGTTTAAGCCAAACCTATTTAGGTGGTTACACAATTTAACATAAATTCCCTTCAACGTAAACTTCAAGCGGATATCCATGCAAAACTAAGGAAGTTTAGAAGTGGCATACTTCACATCAAAAGGAAATTTTCCTGTTCATACACAAGAAAGTATATGAACATTTACAATAAAAACGTGATTATGTAGGAACTTTTAACATTTGAACATTATACATGCTTGGCTTGCTGGGATTTGCTTCATCTTAAAACCCTTAATTTCCCACAAATGGTTTAGTTTCAGGGACTGTGTGCACACTCAAAATAGGACAAATAGGGCCTCACAGATTTCACCTGTCACCATATAATAAAATCAAAAACCTGTACCTTGTTGGTATCGTTGGCCATAAAGCACCTTGCATGAAATGAAAGAATTAGTTCTGACTGATTAAAAGAAAGGGATGAACTGTGGGACCCTAAGCCAGTGGTTTGGTCCTGGGGCCACCCCCTGTGTAAGATGGTTTTTGTTCCAACCACAATTGCAATTCCAGAATTTTAACAACCTGTTCATTTTTATGAATGATGTTTTTCAGGTTTTGGGGGATCTGAACACATTGTCAGAAAAAGATAATCATGCCACGAAGTATAAAAGTCCCAAATTATGCTAAATTGTAAACAATTATGTAAAGAGGCCAAAAATAAAACAGAAAAACCCAAGTGATCAAAGTAAAGACTGAGGTGAATCAGTATGCTACTAACTGGTGAAAGTGTGGACGCACTGCCACTAAAACAAACCATTTCGTAAAGGAGGAATTCAGACAAAGCAAACCATAAACCACACCTCCACTTAAAGATTAAGGGAAAAATGATGAAGAAAAAAAAGCAAAACAACACGTGTTCAACAACCCTAACTGAGCGAGATATTGGATGCAACAAAAAACAGCACAAAAAGAGACCTTCCATGGTTTCCTGCTCCATAGCAAAATGTAATCTGTCAAAGTCACTCCGTATGGCAGTGTCTGCTGAATGGCAAAATGCAATTTAAGGACATCACTTTCCACTACTGGGTCAGTAACTAAGAGGTTTAAAACCACTGGGACACACGGTAGTGCATTTTACCCCCACGTATACTGAGGAAGATTCTTTGGAAGCAATGAAAAATTTAAGGGTCACAGAAGATATATCCAAACCTACTGTAAGATTCCTTTTTGGAAGTGTTGCCAAAAAAAGCCAATTAACAAAAATAAGTTTCCCGAGTTCACCAAACTGCATTGGAATTTGGATCCGGGTGTCTGTCAGTCCGTCAGTACAGACCAAAACTGTACTATTTAGCCCTGCACACCCAGTAGTGAACTTCGCAATGGAAGGAGGACACTTTTGTCAGAACTATAGCCAAATATGGTGGGAGAGTTGTTTTGCATCTATTGGTCACGAGGCCCTTGTTAATGGGATATTTCACCCATTTATAACACCAGTAATTTTGTGGAGGCTACCCCATTGTATTTGCTTAGCGTGAACACTAGCAGCATCAGATGCTTCTGTTGACTGTTGTCAGCATCACCGTTCCTCCCGGTTGTCAGACTCCCAATTCACTCCCATTCAGGACCTCGTCAAAATGAACTGTTTTAAAGCACACGCTAACTTCGGAAGATAATAGATCCATAATGACTAAGGTCAAAAGGCATCTGTTTGTTTTGATATCTGATGTATTTTCAATGTTTTTATTGCCTTATAAAAGAAAAAGATCGGTCAAAAAATTTATGTAGAATATATTTTGAGTAAGTAATGTATCCTTGTGCACGATAACAGATTCACATAGGTGTGTGCATTAAAATAAATCAAACTACAGGTTGCTGTATTTCTACACAGCAGCCAATCTGAAAATAATTGCTCGATTCATTGCTATCCTAAACCTGAAAACAGCTTACCATCTCAAAAGAAACAGATACCTCCATTTAAGAAGAATGGAGAAGCTACGCTACTTGGCCAAAAGTATATTGACACCTGACATCCAACATCTCATCCAAGATTATGGGGATTAATATGGAGTTGGTCCACCCTTTGCTGCTATAGCAACCTGCGCTCTTCTGGGAAGGGTTCATACTAGATGTTGGCGCATAACTGCAGGGGTTTGCTTCCATTCCGCAGGAAGAGTAATAGTGAGGTCAAGCACTGATTGGGCAATTAGGCCTGGCTCGCAGTTGGATTTCCAATTGATGCCAAAGGTGTTGGATGTGGTTGAGGTCAGGGCTCTGTGCAGGCTAGTCAAGTTCCCCACCAGTCTCGACAAAACCATTTCTATATGGACCTTGCTGTGTGCCCAGGGGCACTGAAACAGGAAAGGGCCTTCCCCAAACTGTAAGCACAGAATTGTCTAGGTTGCCATTGCATTAAGACCTGCCTTCACTGGAACTATGGGGTCTAGCCCAAACCATGAAAGACAGCCCCAGACCAAAGGGGTGTCCAGATACTTTTGGTCATATAGTGTATTATCCTTTGCAGTTATAGTTTGTGCTTTAAAAACTATTTTGGTGAGGTCCAGAAAATGAACGGGAGTGAATTAGGAGTCTGACAAACGGGAGGAAAGGTGATGCTGACCAAGGTCAACTGGAGCATCTGATGTTGCTAGTGTTCACGCTACATAAATACAATGGCATTTTCATAGTGAGGAAGTATTTTTTTCAGAGAGTAGTCAATGTGTGGAATAGCTAGCTAGGTCACGTATTAGAGCCACAAACTCTGGGGGTTTTCAGAACCAGGCTTGATACGGTGCTAGTTAAAATCTAGTTTGTAGGTAAAACGAGCACCAAGCACACTTTAGCGATTGGAAAATGGCGAGCATGTCCTGTTCTCGTCATTATTTAATGTTATGTTAATGGGGTAGGCTCCACAAAATTGCTTGTATTATGAAAGGGTGAAATATCCCTTTACAGTCAATGGAATCAAGTACAAAGATATTTTGGCCAAAATCCGGGTATCCTCAAACTTGACTGCAATTGCAACTTTCAGCAAGACAATGATCCAAAGCATACCTCAAAATCAACAATAAATCAGTGTTGCAATGGCTAAATCTCCAGACCTCCACATGGCTGCAGTACAGGCCTGGCAGAGCATCACCAGGGAAGATACCTGGTGATGTCCATGGGTCACTTGTTGTACGTCGCTCTGGATAAGAGCGTCTGCTAAATGCCTATAATGTAATGTAATGTAATGTCACAGACTTCAAGCAGTCACATGCAAAAGATATGCAACAAAGTACTAAACATGACTACTCTAATATTACATAACGTTAACATATCCCAAACGTTATGGTGACCTGAAATTGGGGGTGGGGGGTATGTATGAGAAGTGCTGCAATTTCCTCATGGTGAAACCAAAGTTTGATTACAAATTTAGAATAGTGGAGTACACAACCAAATCAAGAAAAAGTATTTGCTCACCATCTCAGCAGTTAATAGTCTTTTTCACTTGAATAAATTGTCAGTGTGAATAATTTTGGAGGGAACTTTCATTAAGTGTCAACTCAATAACAGTTAACAACTTATTACAGTTATGCTTTGAATGAAAGGCAGCATACACAACGGCTCTCCTAATGACTAAGTCGTAAACCCCTGATCTCTAGCATTCATAAAGGCATGTAGCACATGTCATTGTGAATGAAAGGCTAAGGCCTTGATGGAATCATAAAACAAAAAAAGAAACAAAGTTGAAGACGCTTCTGAAAAGGTGAAGTTCTGCCATCCGCTCGTTCAGTCACTGTCACTTTCAGAGTCTGACCTCACGTAGCACCCCTCTTCTCCAGTGTGCTCCACAAACCAGCGACCTGCGCACAGAACGAGAACGTCACCTACAGTTCCCTAACACGGCCAAACACATTTCCTTTAAAGTGAAAAATGACATACGGTTATACACGTTTAAAAATGATTCTGTTTGGCACGTATGCCACAATGCAGTAAACGTTTCCTACACAAATTGCACTTTGAATAAACACGCAGGGTATAATAAAACTTATTTTTGAAACCTTCAATAGCGAGTTATTACACATTTTAGGTGAAATATTGTATGAACGACAAAGAGTAAAAACAAGAACAATGGGCTCTCTGAAGCCGTTAGAGAAGTGAGCTTGAAGAATTCCCAAGTGGTTGCGGCACTCAAATAAAATGTAAATTAGCGCCTTGGAGACCGTGAAGAGGTGGACACATCTGCTGCCACCTACTGGATCAAAGCACTCGCTGATAGACACTTCAATCTCAATCTCACAAACCGCGTACCAAGGCGGGATACAGCCTGCATTTTGCATACAGAAGTAGAATTTATGTGATTGGGGCTTTCGACATCAAAAAGCAAACTGCACTAGTGTCTGTGCCGCTTGCGTCTTCACACAATCGGTATAAAAACGAAAACATCAGGCCTCGCACCGACAGACCCTTAACAAAAAGATGAGACGCACACAAATCGGACCTCCTGCATTCTGCAAAAGGCAACAGTGTACCTTTACCACCAACAGGAAAACGTCCCATTTCAGATGCTGTGTTCTCCACCGCTGGGTCATCGCCCTCAAAGTGGTCAAAATCAAAGGTTACGAAGGGGCTCTATGGGAAAAATGAGTTCAAAGGTTAACCCCTCATTACAGATGAGCCTAGGCCACTCTGATCCTCGCTACGCTTTCTTTGGTCATTTTGTGAGATGGTCAGAATGATGCTGAAGATAATCAGAATTTCTACTAACGCAGCTGTGATGTCTCTGCACTCTTGCACTGTTTAAATGTAAATCGGGTTAAAAAAAAAAAAAAAAGATTAACAAAACATCAAAATTTATTTATAAAATCTGGGCGAGTTCAATGCTTTTACAAGCATCTGACTCATACACTTATTCATAATCATCCGTCATGGACTTAATTTACATTACAAATGTATACATTTTTAATATTCAACCCCTGGGCCCTTCCACACATTACACGGTGACCCAAAAAAACCCATCTGACAGCCGGCTGATGGGAGTCTCCCATTTCCTGGACGGCGGCCGCCTCCGCGGCGATCGCCACGGGAACGGCGGGAGCCCGGGGGTGACTCACCCTCCGCCTCAGCAGCGCGTTCCAGGCGCCGGGCCTCCGCTTGATCAGCCTCAGCACCGGCTCGCCGCGCCCCGCCTCCCAGGAGGACGCGTCCGCCACGATGCTAGCGCTCAGCCGCAGGTCCGCATAGTAACGCCTGTCATTAAGGCGGGCGCTGCGAGACGGAAAAAAAAGCCCCCATCAGCGCTGATTCTCCACTCTCACTCTCCCTCTCCCTCTCCACACAGAGCCACTTGTGAGTCAGTGAGGGGCGCAATCTGTTTCTCCCGATCCTCTCAGGCACAAGGGGACGAACGCA
Source organism: Anguilla rostrata (assembly GCF_018555375.3). Lineage (NCBI taxonomy): Eukaryota > Metazoa > Chordata > Actinopteri > Anguilliformes > Anguillidae > Anguilla > Anguilla rostrata. The sequence goes on from NC_057948.1 coordinate 30,060,285, forward strand.
GCAGAGAACGAGGACGGTTAAAGAAAAGGACGTCACCATACATCATACCCCCCCACCCCCTTTTCCAAAGCAGCATATAAATACACACATATTTTACAGTCATTTTTAGCAGCAGAGGGATATAACTACGCTTCATTAAAAACCAAGTGGGTAGAGTTCTGCTGTTCTGAAATGGGGCCTTTGATAACATGTGTAAGATGTGGCAGCGCTGTGTCCGGCTAGTTTTTGTGTTACTGAACAGAGGGGGAAAGACCACCTGTACACCACTCTGTCAGAGAAGAATTCACACTTCTGCTCCGTGGGGTCGAGCAGCTTTATGTTCAGCGTGACGGAGTCGTCCCTCTCGAACCACTTGATGTGCGGGTGGAACCTGCGGATGAGAGCGCGTGGAACGTGAAGAAACTGCAGACGTCACACGCACAGGTGGAGAGTAAGGGAGGCCTAGCCACTACAATGCCTACAAGTCAAACTCCACCTGTGGTCAGAACCAAGATTCCATTCATTTTCACACAAGATCTGTTCTCAAAAAGTTGCCCAAAAATGTATGATTGTGCAACTACATATATAAATATATATATACTTCATCAATATACTTCATCTTTACTGTTAAATACATGCATCATCTTTAGTGTTCGTACAGTATCCTTATGAGAATAAAACCTGGGCTAAGTTTCACAATAGCAACACTAAAGCTAATTTGCATGACAGGCAGGGCTAACTGCAAAATGGACTCAGTGGGTGTCAAACTGATGACAGAAAGGAACTCTCACACGCACGCACGCACGCACGCACGCACACACACACACACACACACAGGCTTGCATATTTACAGTGGGAGTATTTCCAGTGCTCATAACCACAGAAATGAATAGCAGGCAGACTGAGTGGCTTTGTGAAGCCCTGTCCTGTGAGAAGACAGGAAGTGCACAGAGTGAAGACAAAGTGCGTAGTGAGAAGACAGGAAATGCGTAGTGTGAAGAGAGGAAGTGTGTAGCGCCTACCGTGTGGTCTGTTGGAGCTCCTCCTCCTCTGCTGGGCAGCCTACAGGGGGCACTCCACAGCCTGCACCGTTTAATCCGTTCTCCTGCACCCCATTCTCCAGAGGGGCGGCAGGGGCCCCCAGCTTACTCTCCAGGGCCCCTAAAAAGGCACGGGGCCCGTTCGGCACAGAAGCACCCAGACCCGGGAAGAGCTTGAGGCTGTGACCCAACCCAGGCCCGGCCCCGGTCTCTGAGACCCCCGAGGGGGCCTGGGGCCCGCTCTCTGGAGGAGGGGCAGGGGCTCCGGACTCCCTCTCAGGGGGGTCTCCCGGCTCCCCCCGTCCTGACTGCAGACTGTCTGTGCAGGCCTCCATTCCGTTGGCCAGGGCTTCCACGGGGCTCCTCAGCCGGGCCTCCAGGGCTTCTGCAGGGGCCGCTGGCCTGTCATATGACACACCACATGCGTCACAGACTATCACGACATCCATTCTGATCACTATAAGAAAAGCCCTTGTTATGATCTACCATTACAGCTGCATTGAAACGCACTCGTATGCACACAAGACAACTCAATAAAGTCGGGCATCAGAGGACACAGAGCGCTGTTTTTTAAAGGCGTGATTAAGGGGGGACTGTGTATATTTTTTGGGGGCCTCGGCCTCTCTCTCACTCACTGCACGTCGGGGGCGGGCTCCCCAGGAGCGGCGGAAACGGCCGCGTCCGGGCACAGCGCCCTCAGGAGCTCCAGGTGCTGGGGGTTGCTGGTACCCATCCCGGTGGCCAGGATCTCAGAGCGCACGTTGTACTCGTTTATGGAGGTCTTCAGTCCCGGCAGACGGGTGATACGTACCTTTACACGCCACCAAAAGAAAGACGAAAAAAAGCAACGACAGCATTAGAATCAGTATCACGTGACCTCAAGAACCTAACTTTACATTATGGATGAGTTCAATATGGATGTGACTGCACTGAGCACCTGTCAGGTACCAGGTGCAAAGACCTGGTTTCCATGTGTATAACGGCCGCCATAATGAAAAACGGTGAGTGATTTCACTACAGAATAAAAGGCATAAAACATATTTCATAATAAAGCCAATATCAATACTACTCCATTACTGCAACATCTCAACATCTCACTGAAGGTCAAAACAGCCACCAGTTAAAGCCTACCATAGGATCCACCCAGACTGTGTTCCCCAGGCTCAGAACAATTTTGGCGTGATGCTCCACTCCTTTGATCTTCTGGCTGATGCACCTGTTGACCTGATAAGGTGAGATGTTCACAGCCAATCAGGCCAAACGATCCGGAGCGTTCTGCCTCCCACAGACAATGTCTACCTTTCAAAGAGAGCTATTCTCAGAGTGGAGGGAAGGGAAGGGTTGGAGGGGCTGAAACTGGACGGGGGGTGGGTCTGCCGTACAGGCAGTGGGGGGGGTTTCCAGTGGAGAAGGAAGGGTGGAGGGGCTGAAACGGGGGGGGGGGGGGGGGGGCATCTTCCGTAGTTAACAGTGCAGTGGGGGGGGGGTTTTTTCCTAGTTAAAGGTGCAGTGGAGGGGCTGTAACAGGGGACAGGCTGGGCATTTTCCATAGTTAACAGTGAAGTGGAAGGGTTGCAGGTGTGGGGGGGGGGTACCTTAGGGTTCCAGTCCACCTCCCCGTCGATGGGCTTGGCGCGGCACACGATGATCTCGACGGCCTGCGGCGGCAGGCTGTGCAGTCGGCTGGGCAGCGCCAGCAGCTGGTGGGCCTTCACTTCCTGCTCTCGCCCCTCGTCCAGGAAGTGCACTCTAACGCTGCAGAAGAGACGCTCCCCGCGGTCCGGGGCAACAAGCACCTGGACCCTGTCAGGACACGGCGAGCGCCAGGATGAGACCGTGAGTAACTGCTCTCCAAGCATTAGGAAAGCATTTGAAAATGATCTTTACAGCATTCCCACATGTAAGCCTCTGACACTGAATGGAACATTTGAATGTACGTGTTATTGAGTGGGTGATATATTCTACTTCTTAATGAATGACACAGATCTTGTGATTTTACAGAGTGATTTTATTGTAGCCTGCTTCATTTGTGTCTCTTGACCTCTTTATCACCATTTCTGTGGCCTTCGTGCATAGCAAAGGTTAAGTCAACCCTGTTAGAGTGATTTTACACTGAGCATGTCACGGTGTGGCTGTTTTAATATGCAAGATTTGAAAGTAGAACAAAAAAATAAGCATCTATTCCACTGCCAGGATAAATTACTTAAATTACACAGAGATTGTAACACTGAGACAGTTCAAGCAATAACTGAACTGAAGACCGATACAGGGTTACTAAAGCAGTCAAGTTCTCATGCTATTCAGAACGTTAGAATTTTCTGGCAATGATATTTTCATAATGTCATTATTGTGTTACACATTTCTATTGACTAGCACTAAAAAAATCCCTTTGGGAATAATAAAGTTTAAAGTCTAGCTGAAAGTATAAATAAATGAAATTTGCACTGATTTGCCAACAGAATCAAGTGAAGCTACGGCAGCGAAGACCCAAAAATTCTGGTAGTTCATCCACTGCTGATATCACATACCTGTGATAGACGCCCTCCTCCTGGATTCCATAGATCCCTCCCTCTACCACGTCCTTGGCATTGAACTTCTCGCTGGCGTAATACTCCATCATCTCTGCTGCAAGACTTTCATAAGAGCCCTCTTTCCTGCTCACTATGCGTCCATAGTAACAGGAGGCATTCTTTATGTACAGGGGTAGAACCTGTGAACACAGATCATTGGAATAAAAATGCAATATGAAGCTTGAAAAGCATGTGTAACAAATTAAAACATCAAATGAAAACATCCCAACCAAAGCATCTTTTCTTTTGTTCTTAGGAGACAGAAATACATCAAAGCAACAGTCACTAGAGTATTCCGATGTGCTTCTGTTTTTTTTTTCTTTGTTCCTTTCATCACAGGAAGGACAGGCAGAACAAATGACAAACAGTCTCTCTTCCTTTCTTCCTTTCTCCAGGAAGGTGCGAGTCTCTACATAAACAGTAAGGGGTGCCAGCCCTTGTAAAAACAGCCTCATTTGAGCCTCAAAGTGTATTTCAGCACATCGGGTCTTTTAACCAGGAGGTGACAGAGTGCTGGTTTGGGCTTTCCCACTGTAATTACACATGTCTGCGAGCGGTAAGTGAAGCAAAGGCTACAACATCCTACAGCTTCTAAGTGAGACGAGCTCAAACGATTTAAAATCGTAAGATGCACCATGACGACAGGCACTGTGCTGTGTGCGAGTTTGGGGGTCATCTCACCACTGCGTTCCCAGAGTCGGGGTGCTGAGGGGCGTCTTGCTTGGGGTCGATGAGGTGTCGATCGGGACACACTCTGCTATCCCTGGAACAGAGCAGGGAGAAAAAAGCTTCATCGGGGTGTACTGTGTCTACACACCAGAATCTCTTCTGTTTTCATTAGGCTACATGTCTGGGTGATATCATACCCCACACACACACACACACACACACACACACACAATTCGTTCTGTTACACTCATTGTTTTCTACACATCAGAAAAAAGCAAAAGGCAGGCAAGGCCGACTCTCGACTCTCTTAAAAAATAAATAAATAAATAAAATAATTACATAAATTGGCTTCAGCTCAGACTGCGTATTAGAAACAGAAATTAATGTGAGCTGTCGGTGCCCACACGCTGACGGTCCGCCAAACGCAGCGCTTCACATTTCCACAGACACAGATGACTCGGGCAGCCCCAGCAGCAGCAGCCCCAGCAGCCGCCCCAGACCGGCCAGCAGCAGCCGCCCCAGACCGCCCAGCAGCAGCCGCCCCAGACCGCCCCAGACCAGGCAGCAGCCGCCCCAGACCGCCCCAGCAGCAGCCGCCCCAGACCGCCCCAGCAGCAGCCGCCCCAGACCGCCCAGCAGCCGCCCCAGACCGCCCCAGACCGGCCAGCAGCCGCCCCAGACCGGCCAGCAGCAGCCGCCCCAGACCGCCCAGCAGCAGCAGCCCCAGTCCGCCCCAGACCGCCCCACACCTGCAGAAGCCGAAGCTCTTCAGGTAGCCGCAGAGGGGCCGGCCGCTCTTCTGGCCCTCCTTGGCGCGCAGGACGCCCTGGGCGAAGTGCAGGAGCTCCGGGGGCAGCGCCGCGTCCGCGCGCTCCAGGTAGCGCAGCACCCCGACCACATGCCCGGCGTCCCGCTCCGACAGCAGCAGCACCGACTTCGCCGCGCGCGACGGCCTCTCGCAGTCCTGCCGCAGACGAGGGGAGGGGGCCTGTCAGTCAACGCGGCGAGGACACGCCCACCGGCACCGCTGACACAGCGATTAACGTCATTATTTAACTCTTTAATCCCTGATACGGTAAGAAAATAACAGGCCACAGACGAGACACCTTCCATTGTATGTGCAAGTGTATGGTGTGTGAAGAACGCTCAAGATTATTCGATTCCCCTGTCAGCTCAAAAGACAAGGGGAACCCATCCACATAAAAAAAAAATAAGCAGAACAGAAGGTGGCTTTAATCGGTAAGTCATGTCCGAGTTTGGCTCAAGCACGGTCCAGGGTACCTTGACAGAGAGGTTCTGGAAGTTTTGGGACATGCAGCACAGCCGGGCCCCGAACAGCCTGGGAGAGCTGGGGAAGCCGTAGTGTACGACGCAGGTAGCGTCCCGAATCCCCAGGGCCTTCAGGCACTCATTAGTCACGACTGGGGGAGCGAGGTGGACAAGGGGAAAGGGTCACACAAACAGACTCCCAAAAGGGGACAAGGGGAAAGGGTCACACAAACAGACTCCCAGAAGGGGACAAGGGGAAAGGGTCACACAAACAGACTCCCAAAAGGGGACAAGGGGAAAGGGTCACACAAACAGACTCCCACTTTCTCGGAGAAGAGCTCACAGGAGAGACCAGTCAGTCTCTCTAGAAACCCACAGCTGGGGAAGTAACAACTTTGCTTTCACTCCTCACAAATTTAAGCCATCAAATTTACAAAAACTGGAAAAGTTATTTTAAATATTTTACCCAGGCAGCACACAAAAGGAATGCATTTTCCTTTGAGTTACCCAAAATGACGTGGGTCCCCGGCCCGATCTGCTTCCTCCACTGCTCAATGACGAAGTCAAACTGGTAGGTCAAGCCCTCGTGAACCATCAGGCAGAAAGCTGCGGTGTTGTTCACTGCCTGGAATCCAGAAAAATCATCCCTGAGCAACAGCAACAAAAAAAACTGGGACAGATATATGACACAGATGGCACTTTGCGATGTGCTTTTCATCAGATGAACTTGGCTTTAAAAATACGATTCACACAGTATTAAAATATGGCACGCACAAGAACGACACAAACCCACTTAATTTAGATCAGATTTTTCATCCAAGCTTAGCTGCAATGAATGGCATGCAGAAGCTATATGGCATTTTCACCAAATTATTTTCTTTTTTTTTTTTAAAGATAAAAGGAAAAAAATGTTGCTCAAAATCAGTTTTTAGTCACAGACAGTTGTAAAAACAGAGCTTGGTTGTTTTAGAAGGAGCTAGATTAAAAACAATAATTAACAAATCCATCCACTGGGCACAGAGATTAGTGGCTCTGCAGCACCACTTAAAGACTTAGGGGTTGCCAGGAATGCAGTACCATTGGCTGCAGTGGGGAGTGGCAGAGGTAGCGCAAGTTTATAGTTAGTGACATGCATACCTGGCAACCTGCAACTCTCCAACAGTTGTTTTTCTGCCATTTCACTTAGCAATGCTAACACTGCTTCCTTCTGCAGCAATTCGCAGAGGTAGCACAATTAGCATGCAGCCCATCGTTAGCCAAATAATTTTGTACCGGAAGCACATGGATGAAACTGGTATCGAGCTTATCGTCTAACTATGAGTAAGACTGCAAAAAAGCAAATTTCACAAAGAGCTATCAAACTATCCCTTTAAATGTCAAGTAAAGACGATGAGCATGGGAGTTTGACATGGCACACCAGGGAAAGAACCAGCCTGCCACATCTGCACACGCGGGTTCTTCCTCTTCTTCTGGATTCCATCTGATGAATCTGAATTTTTAATTGGCTCCAGGACCCCGTGTCATGCCCCTCCCCCTGGCAGAGACTCCCACGATGCCTCAGCGAGAGGGAGCCAATAAGCCCCCGGTTTACCACAAAGGGTTCCGTGTTTTTCTGAAGCGCTTTCAGAGGGTCAGCAGACAGCTCATTACCAGGGCCGCACGGGTGGCGGTTCCTCTGATGAGCCAGGCAGACGCTGGGAACCAGGCATTAGGGCTGGAGCGCAGGAGAGCCCAGCTGTGCCGCTCACTCCCCTCTCAGTACAATTTCAGCAGAGACGGACGTTCCTAAACCCTTTGAAGAGTACGGTTTTGTTCCTCCAATATTCTAAGTCAGTGCTCTAGAACTCCACTGCTTTCAGTTACCAGCAGTGGTTGTTACATCAGCATTAGAATATTCAGGTAAGAGCATTCTAATCACATATTTGTGATCTCACACGCTAACAACAAGGGATAACAACATTTCTGAAAGCAACATTCCCAGCATGCACGTCTCAGGCAGTGTGTGCCAGACGGCCAGCCTGTCTGTTTACTGTGTAGTGTACCAGCTGCACAATGGCTGCCGTGTCAGAGGCCTGTGCAGCTAGCAGAGCTGCTTCAGGAAGATCACAGGAGCTCATTCAACCAGGAGGCCCGTCTGAGCCATAAGGTAGGAACATCCAACCAAAAGCAACTCTCCCTCAGCTGGTTAAGCCAGCTGGGAACTCTGATCTCTAGCAACTCAACAGGACACAAGGTAACCAATGCAAGGGTAAAGCTGCTGTGAGTGACAAAACTGGCCATTTGCATTAGTCACAAGCTCTTCAAGTACAAAAACCTGTATGTAGGTTGCAAGAAGAGCTTTGGTAATTAGCACCTGAAAGACATGCTCCACTTCTTCTACAGTGTTGGTGATGATGAGGGTCTTCTGGGCAACATCGGGAACGAAGTCCAGGGTTCCGAGCAGCACCGAGACCTTGGTGCAGTCCAGACACAGCAGAACCATCTGCAGAACAACACGGTCACTGGTGGGACGTTCGCATAATCCACCCCCCACCCCCCCCCCCCGTTTTAGTTATGCAGGCCCTGCTCAACTCAACACTTCACAAAGACTACACCAGGGCTGCCCATTCCTGTTCCAGGATATGTACCATCCTGCAGATTTTCGTTGCAACCCAAATTTGGCACACCTGTTCCGACTGGTTCTACTCAGCTCAATGAGATCTGTTAGTGCTGGAGTGAAAACCTACAGGACGGTCTGCAGGACCAGGGTTGGGCAGCCCTGGGCCACACAGAGAAGTGGCACTGTTTGGGACACACTGGCACACTGCAGACCTGGCACACACATGGAAGTGGCACTGCATGAGACAGACTGGCACACACAGGGAAGTGGCACTGCATGGGACAGACTGGCACACACAGGGAAGTGGCACCTGTTGACTGGACTACTCACCACAGAGATGTGTGCCCGTGAGGACCAGGACGGCTGCATGGACCAGACCTGGCCACACAGGAAGTGGCACTGTTGGGACACCTGGACACACATGAGACCTGGCACACACATGGAAGTGGCACTGCATGAGACAGACTGGCACACACAGGGAAGTGGCACTGCATGGGACAGACTGGCACACACAGGGAAGCGGCACTGCGTGAGACAGACTGGCGCACTGGACAGACCTGGTACACACAGGGAAGTGGCACTGCGTGGGACGCACTGGCGCTCTACAGACCTGGTGCACCCCGCCGTAGAGGGCGGCCTCCTCCATCACGGTGATGATGATGCTGGGGTCGCTCATGTGCTCCCTCACCAGGCCCTCCACCTCCCTGCTCCACTGCCTGCCCACGGCGATGATCTGCTTGGTGCAGAACGCCCGCTCCTCGCTGGCGGCCGCCTTCTGGAAGTGCTGAAGGGCAACGGCCATCTAACGGACAGGGGGCAGAGCGGCACTCAGCTGCAGTAGCCTATAAGGTGTGTGTGAGTGTGTATAAAGCCTACAGTGACAAAAATGTGGGAAATATTGCAAAGATTGGCCTTTATCGTTATGACCTCGAGCAGAATCGTTGCTAGCACGTTAAAATGAAACACCAGATACAGTACACAAGAGTATGGATGTAAACCCAGCACAAAATGATCCAAGCGGGATCTGTGTTCATACGAGGACAAAATGGCTGCCAAACACCTAGCTGTGGGGCTCGGTGCACACCGGACCTCACCTCCTCCGGAGCTTTGGAAAACAGCACGTCCACCTCATCCAGCACCAGGTGGCACAGCCTCAGGAAGAGGAAACAGTGGAACGCCAGCAGGCGTGCCAGGCTGAAGGGCGTGGTCACCAACACCTGGCCTGGCGAGCGGGATTGACGGGCAGGAAGGTGAGCTTTCGCGCTTTTCACAAAACAGGTATGAAGACTGACGCAACTCGGGGAAACTGATGCCGGCTTCCTTACCGCAAACTGACTGCAACTAATTGTCAGCTGCCTGGCATAGTAACAGGCTGTATAAATAACCACTGAGAATGCCACCATGGATTACAGGCCTACCCACATTTTGCAGATGATTCTTGCCAAGAAACTATATTAATAAAAGTCCCAGCGGAAGCACAAGCCTGAAAATGAAGCATTGATGGTATCCTGCCTAACTGCCACGCTGTTCTCTGAGGATCAAAACCATAAATACTGTTGTTAAGATTTTAAATTGCATTTGATCACTTAATGCACTCACTGTTCTGAGCATTATTGGCAAGATTATTGCATCAGTATGGCATGAAATCATCCACATCTCAAACTAACAGCTATTTATTTAGTTATTCAGATTCAGCATTACATTTAATTTCTCCTCGCTATGCTAAAGACAGTAACAAAGCAAGTTATGGTGCAAGTCAGTTATTTTCACCTTTTATTTATATGTAAATGCAGCACTTCCAATCAAATCTCATACATAAATCTTGTGGCAGCAAGGTTACTCGCACCCAATTAATTTCCTGTCGAAAAACCTGCTCGGTTTCGAACGTGTGAAAAACGGGACTCACAGTTCCTCTGTATTTTGACACCTTTGGCCTCGTCCTTCTCTCCCACCAGGACGATCATGGGATGGAGGGACTCTGCAGCGGGAGTGTCCTCCAGGAGGTCAAACACACACTGGGCCTTCTCCCAGCCATGGCACAGGATCACTGCTATGGGCTGTAGGGGGAACGCAAAGGGGGACATATCACTCAAATTTGAAGACAAGACCTACGCCGTCAATACACAGGTAGAACTTAATCCAGCTTCTACCATTACAGTTGTCATAATTGTTTCTTCTTCTTGATAATGCACAGGGTCAAATCTTCAGGAAGAAACCCCTCCCATAACACACACACACACACACACACACACGTGACCGCAGAATAAGGACACTGAGGTGCGGATATTATCGGACTCACCCCGGTGCGTGAGGTGAGGGAGCTGCAGGCGGAGACCAGGTGCAGGTGGGACAGGAGCGGGGGGATGTAGGTGAGGGGCTCAGCTCCGCAGCCAGAGATGAGCAGAGTGTCACAGCCCCGCGCCACCGCCGGCCAGCTGTACCACTCCGCCACGCGCGGCCTGCCGTACCCCTTACGCACCAGACCCTGCAGAGAGCACAGAGAGAGAGAGAGCACATCTAACACAGAACTATACACACACAGAGAGCACTCAGCTAACACAGAACTACACACACACACACAGTGCACTCAGCTAACACAGAACTACACACACACACACAGAGCACTCAGCTAACACAGAACTACACACACAGAGAGCACTCAGCTAACACACACACACACACAGAGCACTCACCTCACATAGAAATACACACACAGAGCACTCAGCTAACACAGAACTACACGCACACACAGAGCACTCAGCTAACACAGAACTACACACACAGAGCACTCAGCTAACAGAGAACTATACACACACAGAGCACTCAGCTAACACAGAAATACACACACAGAGCACTTAGCTAACACAGAACTACACACACAGAGCACTCAGCTAACACAGAACTACATACACAGAGCACTCAGCTAACACAGAACTACACACACAGAGCACTCAGCTAACACATAACTACACACAGAGCACTCAGCTAACACAGAACTACACACACACACAGGGCACTCAACTCACACAGAAGCGCACACACACACACATGCGCACACAGTACTCACACAATACTACTGCACGCACACAGACAGCACTCACCTCACACAGTACTACACACACACACACACACACAGAGCACTCACCTCACGCACACACACTCACACACAAAGACCAGAGAGTGCACATACCTTCCTGATGTTATCAGTGATAGGAGAATTTGCCAGGCTAGTGCAGGGGTCAATGTCAATGGCGGAATGCAGTAAAATCCCATTCTTGCTAGGCCCACACTGAATATTCTGACACAGAGGGTCCGCTCCAGTCTGCAACATACAGCAGAGCCTGACTTCAAGGAACGTGCCATGACAACTTCAAGATCAAGGAAATCAAGGAACAGGACTGATTTTAGAATGATAAGATCACAACTTCTGCAGATTCTTACTGTGCTGGCCAAGCATTCCACATCTGGATTCAAAGGATCCGGATTTAGCAACTGCAACAACCTGCCAAAATAAAGTCCTCTTTGGATGACTGGAATCGTCCTGAGCATTTCACACTCATAAAACTTCACATTCACAAGATGTATAGAGACTTGAATAGTATCGTGTGTCCGGTGTACATAACATACTTCAGATATGCTGAATGCTGCCCTAGAGCTGAACTCTCAAAGAAAATAAAACTCAAAAGGAGTATGTGTATATGAAAGGGCAGGCTTACTGACACCGATTACATACAAGAATTTAACATCTTGTGAACTGTGATAAAGCCTCTCAGTAAGGCTTGCTTTGGCAACATCATTATGGTACAGACAAACAGATAAACACAAAAGGCCCACCTTGCACAGTCTAACTCCTCTTCAAGAGCCTGCTGTTCTCTGAAGGCTGTGGCCTCTTCCTCCACCTCCTCCGCCTCCTCCTCCTCCTCTTCTACAAGGACACTAGCATCACTGGTGATGAGATCAAACAGTTCAGCGGCAGTGCTTCCCCTTGTACAGACAGACAGCCACTGAGATTCAATCTCCTCTGTCCTGTGTAACCTAACCAAGCGTGGAGTAGCCGAGGATCGGGCAACCTGCAGCCTATCAAAAACCACAATGCACCGCTTTCATTCAACTCAGCTACGTTTTATTGAAATCACACTGAACAGCACACACGGGCCGATATCGGTATTCCCGCAAACAGGAAAAAGGAACCGTGTACCGATTTATACGACATCACTGAACGAAAAGACATTTTATAGCACGACAAGGCTAGGTACACCTGAGGAAATTAAACATTGTTTTGCTTAGCATGGTACTTCAGCACAGCATTGTTGTATAGGCTTCGCAAAGTTTGCTTTAAGAATAAAAATTAACAAACATCTGCGTTTCAAACAATGCAGTATTAGAAATTCCTCAGGCTTCTTCTAATCGTTATTCTGAAAACATCACAGTACAGGTATAAGAGGAGTGCTCTCTTCTGCAGCTTTAATTCAGTGCTGATGTGCCTTCTGCTGAAGGGAGAGTAACCACTGCACAGTACGGTGCTGGTCTCTGTGGGTCGCGTGATCATACCGCACTTGGCCTGGTGGGGGCGCTGCAGAGGTGTCCTCAGACTGTGGAGCTGTGCTGATCTCCTGGGTCTGTGTGTCGCCTTCCGGAACGTTCTTCACGCTGTCCTGAGCCTCCGTGTCTTCTTCCGGATTGTTCTTCACACTGACCGTCTCCGTCTTCTCCTCCGAGTCGGGCTGAACCACATACATACAAAATAAAAAAGCAGCTCCAAGCAGCGAAAACCCGATGCAGACACACTACTTCCGTAACCATACGCAAATGTTAGCCATACAGAAAACCTGCCAATGTGTTACAGGTTGTTAGTTCATTTGCATTAATCGGCGATCCGACAAGCTTGCGGACTCACATTCATTCTGCAGTAACATATCCACTTGAGAATCTTACAGCAATGGTAACTTTACAAATGTCAGACAAGACAAGCCAAATCAGCGGGGAAATTCAATTATAGATTTGACAGATCAAAAAAATTCTACAGTTAGCAAGTCACGGGACACTTGTTGAGTGTAACCGGAGTCGACCACCACTACCACAAGCAGTGAGAACTCACCTCAGGGTGTGTTTTCTTAGTTTTAGAGAGCGGATTCAAGAACTTCATAAACCTATCGAAAACATATAGAACAGATTCAGTCAAACACTACAGTCCAGAGAGCTACAGCACGCCTAGTTTCCAGTGCCTGGCCTATGGTGTCCAAGCATGAGACTGAAGCTCATCTCACCTACTGCCTAGATACTGACTACAAAACACGATTCAAGAACCGTTCTATACCATTTGTATGTAAATGACCTTCCATAACCTATAGTACATACAGTAGGTTGGCCGATGTATTGTATAGCTCAGATCACCATTTATGATTTTAAAAATGCATCCTGCTCAGTTACAAGCTGGCCAATGTCAATGGAAATATGGTTTACCATTTTACTGTTTTTCAAAAGATTACGTTTAAGAATTTAAATCTTACCTGAACAAGTTAAGCTTATTGAGTAATTCATCTGCCAGGGAAGTCTGTGTCTCAGTTTCCAACGCACGGTGGTGACTGTGGATCAGAGGATACATTACCATTCAAATCACAGTGTGAAATTCAGGAACATTCACAGAAAGCCATATCAAAAGGTTTTATACTCGATATTTGAGAAGCAATCCCTCTATTTTCAAATGTATTACTTCAGGACAGCAAGCTAATTATTAACTACTGTGCCATGAAAAAGTATTTGCCCCTTCCTGATTTAATCCAATGCATATTTAGCACACTGAATGGCTTCCAATCTTTATACAAAATGTAATATAAGACAAAGGGACACTGAGTAATCACTGTTTTTTAAACCCAATTTTAAAATGATTTTATTTAATGAAAAAAGTTATTAAACACCAACATGAAAAAGTAATTGCCCCTTAATTACTCAATTAACCAATTAGCCTAATTCAATCGATAATTTCATTTGGTTGATTAAACACAACCAGGCTTGATTACAGCCAGATCTGTTCAATCAAAAAGTTTATTCATATTGAACCTTACCATCAGAGTGAAGTAGTCACCACAAAGTTTATACAAGCACACTCTGCTAAGATCAAAGGAAATTCCAGAAGAGATGAGGAAAAAAAGTTGTTGACCTATCAGTCTGGAAAGGGTTACAAAGTCATTTCTAAGGCTCTGGGACTCCACTGAACCACAGTGAGAGCCATTACCACCAAACACTCGGAATAGTGGTGAATCTTCCCAGGAGTGATCATCCTGCCAAAAATTTCTCCAAGGAAAGATCCTGGATTTCAAAAATAGCAGAGCAAGTGCGAACTACCTCCCATCAACCTGGCAGCCATCTGAAGAAAAGGCTCCCGCCAATGATTCCCGGTTGCAGTCAGAAGCTCTCCTGGCCACGCCTCCATCACTCCCACCCACTGCGCCGCGCTGCGTAAGCGCACACAACAGAGGCTGAGAAGCACAGCTGAAACACTGACCATCGCCAAGCAACAGTGAGATTTTCACGTTGCCATGATACAGAGAGCGGCGTGTCGGGGACGTACTGCTTGAGCTCCTGCTGTGTCCGCCGCTTCAGGGCTCAGAGGTTCGGGCTCTGGAGCGCCCCCAGCTGGTGCCTGTGTGCCTCTCCAGGAGCCAACACCTGCAGTCTGACTCGCCACTGAAACGGCAAACCAATAAAAGAGCACTTTAGTAGCAATAAACGCTTACTTCCTTAACAAGCCTTAAAACTCAAAATCTGCCTGATTTTCACGTTTCAAACCCTGAGCTGAAACCCAAGCATGCGCGAGGCGAATCGGCACCGTATATAAAGTCAGTTCCTCTTTCTGAATCCCCGCAGCGAAACACCTGCATTTCAGGTGTACACTAATCACAGAGGCAGCACAGGAGCGCTTACCTGCCTGAAGGCAGCAGCAGCGTAGCTGAGTGACAGGCGGGGAGGCTGCAGGAGTTACCTGGGCTGCCGTTCCGAAGGTCCTTCCTGGGAGAGATGCTGGAGCACAGCGACCGCAAGGCGCAGCCGTTGCGTGTCGTAAAGGCGCTGCCGCTGGAGAAGATGTCACCCGCCAGCGTGGCGGGGGAGGGGTCGTCCAGGCAGTCACGAGGGCTGGATCCAGACTTGCCGCTCGAGAAGCACGCAAACTTCTTTGTAACCAAGTCGTCGTTCACACAGATCTGGAGAGCACACGCAGAATGCAAACTCACACTGCCTATCGAAAGGGGGGTCCTAAGACCTTCACCTCAGTAATTTGTAATAAGAGCTGTCAAAATTAGACTTGATATTCAAATATTCCTTGAATAGGAATTCTATCTTATGACATGATGGCCTTATTTTGGGTCACTGTTATAAACAATAATACTGTCAGTCAATTTATATAGTAAGTTAAGCAACTGCTCTCTTTTTGCCACTATCCATTAACGATTTATGCAATATCTGCCTTTGGGCCCTTCTTGCTCCCCCTAGTGGACATGACACACATAACAAGAAGCCCCTAAAAGGATCCTGGATCATACCTTTAAGGGAAATTATGCAAATTTTGCAATAAATATGTAAATCAAATGACATTTTACAGTCCTGCTGACTGCAAAACTTTTTCTGTCAGAATAATGCAGTCGTCTGCATCGAGAAAGACTGAAAACAACCTAAAGACATTCCTTTATTGTACACCTGAAACTAAGCTACGTTTCTACAGGAACGAGTGTAGTTACCTTCACATTCCTGACGGTTAAATAGAGCTCAATGGCAGTGGCGTCCTCCAGCACCTCACACAGCACAGCCTCTAACAGTGAGGAAGCTGAACACAGAGAAACGCGATTCAGCGCACGATAATCCCAGCCGTGCTCGCACAAGAACAGCAGCATCACCACGAAGCAACTGTGAGCCAAGGCCAGCGATCTCAAACCAGGAGCCAGAGAGATTCTCACCAGGGGGCCAAATGTATTTGTTTCAAAACCACGCCTCAGCTGTATTAGCTGTTGCCTTTAGATTTGCCAAAATGGTGCTGGCTGAACAGCAGGCACAATTGTGCAGGGAATGCGTGTTAGGGTAACATACCTTGTACAAGGCTGTGCAAGTACCGTGTAGCAGAGCTGTCCCAGTGGGTTGAAGGCCTAAAACAAACGGCACCAAAGGATTTAAAATATGCATATTTTCAAAATCTGCCCAACATGAAATGAACTACACATACGATGCAATTCACACAAAAGAGATAGTTCAGCCTTAGCAGTCCAAGCACTGTCCTGTCCTTACACAAGCTTAGCCTTCTCCTGATAGACGGGCACTTGCAGCCTCATGGGGCAGATGCCGGCGAGCTGGAACTTCCTCGCCCAGAACGGCAGCTGCAGGAACTTCTCCAGCGGCGCTCTGACGCTGTAGGAAACAAGGTTGCCGTGACAACAACAGTCCCAACAACACCCCCTCGAGCACCGCATGACTGGAACGAGCGTCAGACTCTGAGTCTGCAGTGTGTGTGGCCCATAGTGACTGGCCTCGCTACTCTTCAGCACAGCACAATGTGACTTTTGAAACAGGAAAGTGTATTAATTTCTTCTTTTTTCTTTCTTTTTAAAAAAAATAGAAGTAATACTTTTGAAAAATAAATCTGTTATATTTGCGTACCTGTCTGAGCTCACAAGAATGTGTTCGGCATGGTCCACCAGAAAGCACATGACCTGGCAGCCAACAGTTCCCGGGAAGATCGACTCTACAACAGCTCTGCACCAACTCTTCAGGGTGGGTGAGTAAACCACACAGACCTAGCAGAGAAAGCCATCATCCAACGCTCAATCTCCACACAAGCAGAACTTGCACTACTTCGGTCCACAACTTCGTGGTGTTCTCTGTGCTCGATGTATGCTGGTATTAAGCTTCAAGTCAAAAACTTTCAATGCCTGACCTTCAAAATTTTAGGCCCTTAAACATCCCTTAATAGGTATTAGGGGCTGGTTTTCCAGAGAAGGATTAAGCCTAGTCCAAGACCAAGTTTGCTTTTTCAGTGGATACCTCCATTGGGGAAATTTATTTTTGTCCAAGACTAGACTAAATCCTTGTCTGAAAAGCTGGCCCACAGACCATCAAATGTCCCTACACCAGCCATTGTAAGGCCACCAGGCCACCAGAAACTTCTGCAAATACATGTATATAAAATGTTCTTAGGCACGCACAAAAACTGTGTAGGCCAATCAAAAACACACACTAGTCGCGCTGAATCTTTTTTGTTTTTTTTTTTAAACTCAGAAAGTTGACTCTCCTTGCATGCATGAAGGCACTTGAGGGCCAGGGATGAGGACCACTCATCAACAGGTTAGCCAGCGAGGGAAAATAACACCTGGATGAGAGACCGTACCTGTCGCTCTGCCAGTGATGGAGGCCTGATCTTCTGGACGTCCAGGTTGACATCGTGATAGAAAAGGTTCATCTTGACATGCAGGTTCTCATATTCTTGGGGGCTCTGTATCTTCAGTCCAGCTCCTTTTACAATCCGACCCCAGAAACATCCAGGATCCTGGATCTACAAAAAACGTCACAGTCCCCTCACCAGTTATACTTTAAGCTACAATAAACTATACCTTAGATAAACCCTTAGGACCAGTGCTTCTCAACACAGTCCTGGGGACCCAGTGTATTTGCAATTTATCAAGTTGTTCAAAACGTGCTTAAGGTCCAACATAATTCTTTATAATGTAGGTTTGGATCACTGCTGTTTGCTTTGCCTTTGAACACTTCATTTCCACAATTGCTCACCTGTCAGCATATCATTTATTGATTTAAAAAAAATCTTTCCAAAGGAATCATTTGCCATGGATCACTTTACAGGAAATTCACCCATTATTACTTGTAAGGGACATGTATCCTTCATGGTATAGATAGCCATTTTGGTTCAAATACTTAAAAAAAATAATTTAACAGGCATGAATTGTCATTGAAAACCATTAGCCTACCTGCTCAGTACAATTCAGAGGCTGAAATCATTAAAACCGCTTCATAACAGAATACTCAGTGTCTTACAAAAAATAATACTGGCCACCTGCAGCACTGCTTGCACCAAAATTACAGAGCTACTCTTCTGAAAGATCTTGCTCAGCCATAATATTGTATAGAGGTTTACCTTTAAGATGGATATTTCCAGCATTGTACCAACTCCCTCTGGATTACCTGAGAAAGACCGTGAAGAGAAATGAAGACATGAAGCATTAGCCAGATAACAGAGCTACTATTTTTCCAAGCCGTTTGCTCGCAACATAGAAAGAGTTTGTAAGTTTGAGTTTGATGCACTGTAATGAATACTGATGATGCATCTTCAAGATTTGGTCATATCCCAAAAATAGCAACATATGCTCCGAACTTAATGCTAGTTTTCAGTATTAAAAATGTAGGAATAAATAAAATCGAAAGTTTAATATTTTTACGATCTGAATTCATAACAATGCCCGTTAATCTCAAATATTTTTCGAAGAGAATACTAGTGGGCAAATGTGATGTTAAGAAAACACTTTTCATAATCGTTCAATTTCGTCAAATCTTGTTGTCCACAAACTCAACTGCCACTGCAGGCCACAGTGTCTGGAGCCAAGTTATTTGCTACAACCATGCACTATACCACTTGATTTCACTTAACTTCATGGAGCAAGAAGGGGAAATCATTGATCTGAAATCGGTGAACTCAGATTGCACTGCATTGTAGGAGCAAATACCTGTGGGCCTGGGTGTAGTTAGCTGGATAACGGCGCCGAGTAAAACCCGGAACACCTCTTTACTTTAGTCCATGTTCCATATTTGGGAGGGTTCCGCATTTTATTCAGTGGAATGATCCAGTTTACTCGGTGACCCTGCTTCGTGAAACAGGGCCCTGGAGTTGAGTAATGTTATGCCGGTTAAACATTATCATCATACTTGCCAAACCATTGGCTAGCATTGCTACTAAAAAGATCGAATGAAAAAATCTCAATGCATGCGACACAAGTTCGCTCACAAAACATCTTTACACGTGCATTTGTTTAAATTGTTTTTTAAAAGTAACTTGAAACTGAGATAAGCCTAGCTTACTGATTTACTGACCTGAGTCTGTTGCCTTCGCTAATCGTTGGGAGTTTATTCATAAAGACAGCTGTACTGTAGCGGTTCTTCGTTTTTTACATATCGCTCGCTGCGGAGGTCTTTTTAATATAAAAATAAGATTAACGGGCAGCTTTCAAGCAAAACCTTAGTTTATTTTTCATCTTACAATTCGTATTGTGGAAGATACTTCATAGCTAAGTGCATGACTGTGCGCCACTACTAGCTAGCTGTGAAAGCGGCCTAGACTGGATAGGTCATCATAGCTAGCTCCAGCTACAAGAATGTTTGAGTGAGGAAAAATAAGTTAACGTTGGTACCAGGTCCGTCTTATTACAGAAATCAGTAATAAAATAAAATGCAGCTCCATCGTTGGAATGCTATATGAAGTGTATGACGATCATTTCCTGAATGTTTGTGGCCAAATTATTGCACTCCCTTAAGTACTCTGACATTTATTAAAATTCTGCAACTATGCCTGGACATAAGACTAGTCAACCGGAATTGCCTAACTGAGGTTATTTGTTCAGCAAACAAACTGAAGTTGGGCACTTGACTTCATTTTCTGTGTATGCTTCCAAGCTAGCTAACAATATCTTACAAGTAACAGGTGGGATTTTAAAATGAAAGATGAACGTTTTTTTTACCCCCCAAAAGGAAGCTAACAAGGAAAATCGTTTATGTGTCAACTCGAACGTGAAAAATGTAACTTCTTATGAACACCTCCTTAGTAAATTATGCTAAATTACCTTGTCACTGAGCAGTGCGTGTAACGTTGCAGCTGCATCCAGGGGAAATGGCCGTGAAATACAAATCACAGAACTGCCTGCCACGTGCCTCGTGGAGTCGAAAAGCTATGGTCCCACTCTTTATCTCTTGAGCACGGATACAGCTTAAACCATTACATTATAATGTATTTAAGAATACAAAATATGTTTACTAAGGTGTGGTGGGAAACTTTAAGGACGCATGTTTACACATTAAACCGTGCTTCAGGGAAATAAATGAAAGAAACTCAGAGCAAATTGACGTTAAAAAAAATATATCTGCGAAAAGCTGCCCAAACGCCGGTCACACCGGAAATGCACGAGTGATTATTCCGCAGGACTGTTCTACCAAGGGAAGAATCAATTTGTTCTCTCTTTACTTGTGGCATGTTTTATTTATGTATTTATTTTGTATTGGGGGTGATGGAATGGTGTTTCGGTGTAATCAATGAAAATTGAATATGGGTTGAATGCACGTAGACCTACTACTTGGGGATAATGTTGTAACTCGGTGTTATTGAGACTTAAAAATATATAATTGGAATCAAGTTTACGCAAAGCATGGCAAACCGCGCGCGCACATACACATTATTTTGATTAAATCTTTATGTGAATCAAACCTTTGGTTTAATATGAAGAGCACTGCCACAAACTATCAATTTCTTTAATATTCCAGCAGGTGGTGCAGTTTCAGATGTGTTTTCTCTACCATATTTAACGGAGCACGGTGCTTAGTCGAAATAGATTTAAAAAATAATATTTACACAGTATAACTGCTGTCAGAGCTTGTCTGTTTGGTTTGGTGCCAACTATGGTGAAACCAAAATGTATTAAAAATACCATTCAATAAAAGTTGAGTATCTGTACTTTAACCATACACGACTTTGAAATCTAAAACGAGTGGAGCCAAAGAAAAAAATCTTTGTCCCAATCTTTATGGAGGGCATTGTACAAGTTTGTCATCCACACATAACGCCATTTAACTAATGAATTAGGTTTCTTCAAAAGCTTGAACCTTTAATGCAGATATCTGGTTAATGAAGATGAGCTTTAATGGTGGAGATCTTGGACTAAAAGTGAATGGGTTATGCATAAAATAATGTTAATTATTGATTTCGCAGAGAATCAGTGGCCATGCTAATTTATGCCAGGTTCATATCTGAGGAAAAAAACTTCTTTACAGAGATAGTGCAGTTATTTCAGCCTTCAGGTTAAAATGAGGAGTGCATCAAATTATTTCAATAGCAACATTCAAGTGGAATTACGAAACCCGTAAGTGTGTGCAGAGACAATTCTTTTGGAAAGGGCACCATGTAATAATTACTGTTACGGTCATTTATTATTTATTATTTTTGATAACTTTTTAACTGTTGGGAGTGACACTATCCATAGTCTGTAACATAAATAAAACCTCACTTGAGTAGCACACTGCAGGAAAACGAAAGAAAATTGGAAACACTTGCCTGTCCAAGATATAATTTCTTCATGAATTATCAAATGATCAAAACCAGTCAAAGCACCTCACTGTAAAGAGCAAGGCTGCTATATTAATTCAAAGCAGTTGATCATTATCACGGCCGTTGGCTGAAGTACTACATTGATGTGTGATGCCCCACAGTGAGATGACCCCAAGCTCTCAGTGCTGTTCGCACAGTTCCTGGCGCCTGGTGTTGACTCTGTGCAAACCTTTAACTGTTATAGAATAGCTTTTCCCATGTAATTATTTAACCGATCTTTTCCTTTGGAAAGTATTGGCAGGGCTGATATAGTCCTTTTGAACTGGTTACGATGCATTTCACAGTAACCGATTAATTCAGCGTTTGTTCAGATTTACATTAACCATACTATATGCTAGAATGGCAGCACCGTGAGATTATGGGCAATTACAATGGATACTCAACTAAAGGGGAAGCAATTGCACAGTCTAAAGTGTGTGGACTATGCAAAATTAGTTAAGTTTCAATATCATGTTCTTTACCAAGTTTTAAAGACACATGTAAGGATCAGAACTGGAACATAGAAAATATAAATATGAGAATAGTCAGAAGAAATGCCATGGAAACAATTTTTATTTAAATAACTTTATATAGTCTGCATTTGTAAAAGTTGAAAAATTGTAAAGTGCTGAAATAAATTTAAATGAATACTGTAATCAAACAAGTTGCAATCAAAATTTCTATCAGAAAACAGGAGTCGATGTTTTTAATAAGTACGCAATGTCCAGTTTCACAGATTAAGCCAAGTCCCAGACTAAATTCAATTTTAGAGATTCTCCATACAAAACTTAATTAGGTCCAGGACTAAACGGAATCTGTGTCTGTGAAACTGGCCCGATATGTACCATCACTGTTTGAATGGTTTAAGTCAAATTAACTTGTGATTTAGGAAAAAGAAGTCTGGACCTTATTTATCAATTAAACTCTACATTTGGTCAATAATTTTGATCATTTCAGGGGGAAGACTTAACCCTAACCCTAAACTGACCACAAGTTTTCAGATCATAATTAACAGGAGATATTTAACCCTCAAATTATGTTGAAATTATATGAGGCCTTTTATGTTTGCCGTCAGATTTACTCCAACAGTTTAAACCAACACAAAATGGTTTTAATAGAAAAATTGACACTTTGTCAGTCACCTTCTTAATTTTTCCCAAATGACTGACCTTTTATCCCAAAACATTAAAAAAATCTTAGAGAAAATTCTCATTTTAGAGCCCGAGTTAAGAAAAAATCTGAAACCTGTAAGGGAAAGCGCAACCAGAATCACCCACATAAAAAATCAGAGATAACCAATAAAAAAAGGTTGTGCATTTTCTTACATTTTAGACTGCTACAGAGCCTGCGGTCAAAATGACCCCACAAAACACGTTTGTATACAAAGCAGATACAGGACATTTATTACATGTTTACTATGTAATCCCACCACATTAGCAGAAGTCATACAGTATCATAATGATGAAAAAATGAGGTTAACTGGGTTTTAAAAGATGTCGATCACCAAATGTAGAAACAATAAAAAAGGTCTTATACTGCACTATTGTGTAGGGGTCACCTCTTGTAAATCTCACATTATTACGTCCTGTTTTCGATCTGATAAAATTCTTAGTAAATATATGACTGAAAGAATACATTCAGCTGGAGATGAGGAGTTTTGGCACGAGGCTCATAGCTGACTCTTGTGCCTTGAAGAGCTGGGCTGAGAAAGACCTCCGATGGGTGACAGGTGCTTGTATTTTGGCGTGATGCTCACTTGGACGGTGACGGTGTAAAGGTCGAAGAACACCAGGCGGTGCAGGGCCGAGCTCTCCTGCTGCAGCTGCTCAAAACCCTTCTCCGTGCGTAAGATCACCCCTTTTTCCCCCGAAAAGTCCGCATTCTCAGGGTACAATTCATCATCTGAGCATGAGGAACCCCCCATCCCCAAACACACACACACACACACACACACACACATACATACACACAAAGGGGCAAAATGTTACAAACTATTCAAAAAACATTTGACCCACCTGCTTACTCCAAACCACTCCTACCTGATACCTAGTGGGTTTTATTCAATTCTGGAGGGGGGTCTTGGTTTTATACTGTATAGCAAAGACAGGAGACGAGGCACTTGGTATTACAGTTCATGCTCACTGGACGGACTTCACGTAAGGACAAAACCCAGACTATGTACAAAATGTAAACACACTCTCAAAAAAAGAACTGTTGAAACATTTCTAAGATCACTTTCAGATATGCTCTCAAAGGAGAAAATGGGCCATTTAACAGAAACAGCGGGCATGACCTGGCAGAAGGAACACGCGACTGTCGCTGGAGTCCAGTCGTACGGCCAGAAACCGCTCGCAGCCCTCCTGCGCTCTCATCCGGGCAAAGCTGTGCAGGTCTTGCAGCTGTGGAAAGCGACTCATTCGGCCAAGCTCGTAGATCTGCGGCAGGGCTAGAAAGAGCTGTCGGGCCTGGAAGCTCTGCATTACTTCAGAAGGAGTGGACCACTGTAAGCGACAGAGACAGAGGAGACTATTAAGACATTGAAGGAACACTGCCTGTCACTGTGGATAATATGAGAGCACGATCGCTACTGCTTCTTCCTACATGCAGCTCACATAGACAGTGCTCAGATGTGCTTCACATGAGAATAGAGCAAGCAAAATTTCACTTATATTTAGCTTAAGGTCTACACTCTTTCTAAACCTGGAGTTTTTCTGATTAATGACTATAGGCCTTCATGTCAACCTTCAAGCACAGACTAAAGACTCATCTCTTCAGGCTGCACCTCTCACCACCCCTCCCTAGCCTGTAGTTTAGCTCTACTCTATTTACCTCAATGTACCTAGTTAGGCTAATGCGATCTCGTTAGTTTTGTATTTGGCAGGACTGTTCTGTTTGATTCTGATTAGGCAAATGTGATGTCAGTGCTAGTTTTGTACTTGACAGGATTGTTTTGTTTATTTGCTCAACAGGTTACCCTACAGGGTTGGAGTCCTGATCTATGTAGTCACTTCTGGCACTACGATCTTTACTTCACTCAAGTGTGTTTTTCTGCACCTTGAACTGAGGCACTTGTTGTACGTCGCTCTGGATAAGAGCGTCTGCTAAATGCCTGTAATGTAATGGAATGTAATGTCAAGGACAAATTACTAAGACGACATCGTGCAGCATTGAGTCGGGTTACCTTCCATTTTAACTTCATACTTGAGCTCTACTGAGTACCCAGACGTCTGTAATTAATACAAAAGCAGCGTACGAATGGAACAGGATAAATGCACTGTACCGTATTAACTGTGAAGCAAGACTTCGTTTCTTAACACATCACCTTAAAATGTACTATTTCCTTTTCATCTTGAATGGTACGTGGGATGTCCTCCAAGCAACAAATGAAAAAGGCAGTGTCGTACCTCCTACTTGTCTCGAGACCTCTGGGGGTCAACCAATTCCCCCACTCATGCATTGCCCATATATTGGGCATGCAGTCCAGTTCTCCACACATACGGATGAAATTAAAAGGATTCTCATTTACCAAAGACCTCCACCTAGCCAGTTCACGCTCATCTAAGAGCTCGTTTAACTTTGTGGGGGAAGTCGAGACGTTGTTGTCTCCAGGATGGTTCAAACAGTGAGCAATGTTATTCTCCTCCTTTTTAGGAACAACAAGAAGTATTCCGGACTCTTCAAAGGTCTCCCGCACGGCACAGATTCTCAACGCAACAGCACTTGGAATAAGAGACCCCAGTTTTTGTCTGTCCGTAGCAAAAATAGGTGGTCTCGTCTCCGGAGCCTGTTTGACAAACCCCAACCCAAAATTTGGCCAGTGCCGGAACGATTTGAAAGTCTCTAACCAATCGTTGGAAAAATCCGAGGGATCAACCAAACCACCGGGGAAAACGTAAGCGTTAGGCATAAACCCACTTTTGACACTTCGCTTCAGCAATAGCACATCATAATCAAAAACGGGCTTGGGTGACAAGTCCGACTTGGTAAAGTCAGGAGGCGAAGGGATTTCCCTTGTTTTCAAACAGTCGGTCGCAGTTTTGAGTCTAGTCCTAGCAGCTAGAATGACTGTCGCAGCCTCCTTCCAGTGCCTCAGTGCTAAATTCATCTTCGGTTGTATTCACATGCAAATGGAAAACAATATTTTGGCCGATGCCTCTTTGTGCATTTACTGTATTACGCTATATATAGCGTATACACTCCGTTCACTATCAAGTAGCACCAGTGAACTCCCATTGAACTCCACGCTCAAAAAGAAGTCACACAGAAATATCAAGAGCGGAGCGGTAACCTCTTTTTAGGTAGTTTGTGTATTAATTGCGCCATCTACCGCCATGGCTGATAAGGCGTAGTGGTGTAAAGTAGTCATTCATATACACGAATCACGTTCATAATGTGCACAATTTATAATTCACATAGTGCAACAAACAACCTAAATTAAAAGCGGACATGTTTATAGATATATACAAAGATTTAAAGTTAGAGCAAGATAATTAATGTAGGCCTATTAGAAATCTTTTCAGGATAATAATGAGGAATATGATCATTTTTTTTATTTTAGATAGGCTATTTTCGTCAGAAGTCATTTCCAATTATTTCCAATTTTTAAATTTCGAGGACCCACTTTCTTACTCAGACACTACCTCTGCTTAGTTGTCTTACTGGCTTTCAGAGTAATGACTTCTGAAACAGTATTTTCTAAAAGATGGCGCACTGAGATGGTTGGTATCTTAGCAACAAAACCATAGAAACGGAGGCGTTCTATTGGGGGGAGACGGGTGACTCTTATTGATTTTTACTCACTCCATAGAAATTAATTCTCTGAGAGACTTACCATTTTGTTCTTTATTTCCCGTGAATGTTAAAAAGCAATTGTGCGTCAACAGCGATCACAGAACACAGGTTTCATATATTTTTTCAATTTCAATATATTCTGAAACATTCTGTCTGTATATCATCAGATGGGAGAGAACTCTATACTGTGGTAAACAAAAGGGTCACAGTCACGGATTGAACACTTGAGTCAGACTTAATTATGAATCTTTGATTATTTCATGCTTCTATGCTTTAAAAAAAAAAAAAAAATTCATATATTGAAACCACAAGACAGTTTTATAGCATCTTGTTGCACAATTTGTTGCACAAAAATTTCAAAACTGATTGAGAAGGATAAACTGATTCTTTTGTAAATAATGAACATCTTTGGATATCACATAGCATGGAAACAGGGTTTCTCCTTGCAGGTAGCTTTGAGCTGTTTCGTCCCTGGGAAATGTATCTGCAGTAACTGCCTCTGGTCAGATTATTTTCTGCATCACTACCCTGAAACAAACTTCAGAGTTTCCACGTGCTTGTGTATGGATCTTCACAGGTTATACAGTGAATGTGATTCATATTTGGAAGAAATACCTTAAATATGTCATTTAAAGCATCAATAGAGTTGTGTCTGATCGAGCTATATTATATATTACTTTTGTAAAGTTGACCTTGGAAATCAGTAAAGGCCTTTCAATAAAACTTTGTGGGAACATATTTGAAAGTCCATAGATAATCCTTCAATTTGTTTAGTGAAGTATACTACATTAAATAAATGCCTATTAAATGTTTCAAAATGCATAACCAAGTGTACAGCATGTTTGACAAAACTAGTTTTCAACAGCTCCTTGGTACTGAGTGCAACAAAGACCCCCTATAACCACAAGAGAGCAGTGTTGTACCTTTAAATTTCTTACCAAATGCAATGCGAAAGCTTGGTGTTTTTTTCCTACTGAAAACAACCTGTCCGTGTCTTTGAACAAAGAAATTATTAGTTACATCTGAATCGCTTTCATCTACTAATAATTATCATGGCCACACAACAAGGTTACAACATATACTGTATTTTAATTTTCACCCAAAATTCATTCAACTGCACCACACACCCTTCACCATTCCTATTTACTTTGATTCTGACACTATAAAGCTCGCCCGTGCTCAGGAGACAATTATATTTCTTAAATACCTGATTCAATTTTTGTATATTTAAGAGCAGAATTCTGGATTCGCATGTAGTCTGGCAGCATAGCTAGGACAGCACTCTGTCTCCATGGTGACGTAACGCTAATATAAGGAGGGCAGCCAAACACGTTGTTTCTGGTGAGGTAAAAAAAAATAAAAATGCTGTGTGATACAGGTACCTATTGAGACAAATCCCATTGTGCTGCTTGCAATTCGTCAAACAAGGAACTGCAATGCCTATACCTAGGTTGCGCAACACCTGCTGTGGAATATCAGAGATGGTTCCAAATCTAATCTGATTGATGATATGACAAATTAGATTTAAATGTAATTAGGACTGTGTAGGACTGTGGACATCCCGTAACTGGGTTTCTTTCCCCTGACTGGTTCTCACAGTAGTTACAACATGCTTTGTGCATTTACCTATGTCACCATCCACATATCTGAAATTCGGTTCAATTGAATTTGGTTTTATTTGTGTAGTGCTTTTTTCACAAAGAATCAGTGTCTGAAAACAGTTTACAGGTGTTCTGGGCCCAGGCCTCATGTGCAAGCCAAGGACGACATTGGCAAGGAAAACTCCCTCCTGGAAATTGGAAGAAAGCTTATGTGGATTCTGGGAGGGGGGTGGGGGTGGGGTTGGGGGGGAAGGGTGGCCATCCACTTGTGGCAGATGCTGGGCAAACTAATTAAAGCAGTGCCAGAGAATTGAGAGATTTGGGTTCTTTAATCTGCAGTGACATAAAACAATACACCCGAATTCAGTAAAAAGTCCTACCAAATCAATTCAAGGATTGCACTCACACATAATCTGTAATTTCAACCTGGCCCTGAAGTCTGCAGAACACTAAAGCCCCGTGTTGATCTGATCATTCCAGAGGAAACGACCACATTTCTGTGCCATTAGCAGAAACACGATTACAGTGCAGAAACGATGCACATGAGAATCAGAGCCCAGCTGAGAAACGGTCCAGGAGGAAGCAGGCAGGAAGCTGGCCTGTATAAATGCGACGGGACAGCTCATGCAAAGCAGCCCCAGATGCTCTCAGAGGGGAAGCAGAGATCCAGCTTTGGCTCTGGGGCTGCCAGCCTCCATCAGGGCACCGGTCCCGGCAGGCCACCACCGCTGAATCTGGAGCCCAGCCCACAGAAACGGGACCCCCGGGGACAGCCTCTCACAGACAGACAGCCCCTGGCACCTTGCTTCTGACTCCCAGTCCCAGCCCCCAGCCCCCAGCCCCATCCCCAGCCCCCAGCCCCACCCCAGCCCCAGCCCCCAAACCTCACCCAGCCCCAGCCCCAGCCCCCAAACCTCACCCAGGAAGGAACACACAGCACCTTGGCACCACGCCCCAGCCCCTGCCCCCAAACCTCACTCAGGAACACACAGCACCTCAGCACCACCTGCCAAGTCTGGAAATTCATCTCAGTGTTCTGCCAGCCCTTCTCACTCTACCTTGCGGGGGACAGCTCCATTCCCCAGTCATCAGCCTGTATCTATCCCATCATCCTCTCTCCTCTGCCCAGCAGAGCCTGCTCTATCCATCCCATCCTCCTCTCCCCTCTGCCCAGCAGATCCTGCTCTATCCATCCCATCCTCCTCTCTCCTCTGCCCAGCAGACCCTGCTCTATCCGTCCCATCCTCCTCTCTCCTCTGCCCAGGAGACACTGCTCACCCCAGCCTCCCCAGCTGGGCTCCGGGGGGCAGGCCAGATCTGGCTCAGAGGCAGAAACGGCCAGCTGCTGTCTCCCTGCTTTTTAAAATCAGCCACCACTTTTCCTGGCAATCAACTTCAATTATATAAGAGGCTGCATCCCTGTCTCCTGTGCTCTCCAGGGGCAGCGGTGCAAGGCTTTTGAATATTTCTTCCCCGCAGATGCAGCAATCATGAACCTGCGTAGCAGGTTTACTGTGGCGGCAGCGCAGTGAGAGGATAATCAATTCACATTTCTCACTCACATCTCTGTCTACCAAAAAGGCCACAGCGAGAACGATTACACTGAACTCAAACTGAATCTGATTGTGGTGCTCCTTCTGTGCCAGCTAACTAGAACAAAGACGGGTGAAAACTATCAGTATTCACAAGCAGTGTGATGTAGAAGGCCCCGAGTGAGCTGATTAAAGCAATCCTCGTAAGAACAACTGCTGACTTGCTTAATGATGCCGTGAAATCAGGTCTGGTGCTACGTCTCGAAATGAGAAAACATCAGGAAATTTTTTGATGTCACAAACAGACTTGCGCCAACAGGAGCGCACATATGTGATTCCAGTGTAATTCATAGCATGTCCATGAAGAAGTTTTGGAATACAGTAGACAAGCACAAGAGATAGTTCATTAGTCCTTACTTTATCTTATTTGGAATGAGACTCATACATGCTTCTTCAGGCCAGCAAATTAATCGACGAGGGCGTTTCTTCCCCTCCAGTAAAGCTGAGGCGTGTGCACTTGTAGTTCGGCTTGACATTTTCTCCATGTTCTGCACTCAAGTTTTAAAATCGTACCCCTGGAAAAGGTTACCAGAGAAGAGTAGCAAGGATACTCATTAAGATCATAAACCCAGACAAGCCCTCTCTTCTCTGTTGACCTTCGTGACTTCTGTGTGCTATTCTCCTATGCAAAAAAGAAATGTTTGCCAAGGGAAGAATATGCACACTAGTTTCAGATAAACTGATGCCAATTTTTATTCAGAAACATAAATAATAATTAATTTGGAATAGGCTCTCTGGTTATTTGTTACTCGGGAACAACTGGGCGATCTTTTTTTATCACAAAAGATTGCATATTCAATAAATCATAAGCAAGAAATGACTGTACCTACATGATGTATATGATTCCTATTTTACCTATAAGACAGCAACTTAGAACCTTGACGTTCAATTAAATGTATGGAGTCCATTACATTAGATTACAGGCATTTGGCAGACACGCTTATCCAGAGTCCAACATACTAGATTCAAGATTCAGCCTACACTAACCTCATCAAAGTCCTTCCAAACTGCATTTCACATTTTTTCGACATCACAAGAGTCATAGACCGTAGGCGACATGTGGCTCTCTCTCCATTATTGACTGTCCATGGGGAAAGTGCCGTCTATCTACAAGTAGCACTTTCTCTGTCAATACAGTAATGTCGCTTTAACGACTCCACTTGCTATCTAATCAGCCACTGCGCGCCGAGAGTCCCCACCAGCTGGGTCCTGGTTGCCGTGGGAGATCTGAAGATGCTACTCATCCCCCTTAGCAAGTGAAGCGGAAGGACAGTCACCACACTGACATTAGCAACCGCCTTCTTAAGAAGACCTCAACACGGGTTAGCACTGGGGCTAGCGTCCGGTACAGAGCGTATCATACACACCACATCCGACCTTAGGCCCGAACGCTGAAACGCCAAGGCGAGCTGGGGTTGACGGACAGGACAGGACACCTGTGAGATCGCCTGACGAGCACAGATGCCCCCATCAAGGCACTCAGGTTACATTGGCTTAAAAGGCACTGATCCAGGTTGAGTCACAAAGCCGGCTTTGCACACATAATCAATTTTTTACAGCGGGATATGTGCTAAAAAGCCATTGCTCAAGGGCAGAGAAATCACATGCAGGTTACAGGTCTACTTCCTTAATCTCTCCACCACACTGTTAATACAGTGGCCAGGAAGTTGCTG
Organism: Anguilla rostrata; assembly: GCF_018555375.3. Lineage (NCBI taxonomy): Eukaryota > Metazoa > Chordata > Actinopteri > Anguilliformes > Anguillidae > Anguilla > Anguilla rostrata. The sequence continues at coordinate 30,091,413 of NC_057948.1, forward strand.
GACTGCATGTACGCTGTCTATCTACAATGGTTTTCTCATTATGCAGTCAAAACAGGAATTTATAGTATATTGTAGTACACAGACTGTTGATTTGCACAATTCAGCCAAGCATTCCCATGGTGGAATTTGAACCACGATATTGTTTTAGAGACATTACAACTGCTGTTAGACAGTACGTACGCTGTCTATCCACAATGATTTATTCATTACGCAGTCAAAACAGAAATTTATTGTACATCGCAGTACACGGACTATTGATTTGTATAATCCAGCCAAGCATTCCCATGGTGGAGGCTGAATCACGAGATAGTTTTTATTCACAGATATTCAAAGCTTAACATCACAGGGAAAGTAGTGAACTGTAAATAATGAACAAGAAAAATCTGCCATTGTTCCAATTGAGCTAATGAGATTTACCAGAGGCATTCATTACCAGCAGATTAAACTTTTTCTTCTTCTTTTCTGCATGGAAGACATGACAAATGGTCATAGGATTTGAAAGACAAGAAGTCATTTTTTTTTCGAACCACCGGCATGAAATAGAACACGTCAACGTTCTGGTTCAGTGATGGTGCCCCGCCCTCCCCTCCTCAGAGCCGGTGGCAGCCTGCGCTCGCCTCCTGACCCGGCGTTAATTAAGGTGTGCAATGCCGGGGAACCGCGGCGCGAGGCTCATTTAACCAAGTCTCAGTCCATCTCGCAACCTGCCAATTACACTGAGGCCCTGCTCAATGCTTCACACTGCAGGCCCACCCAGGTGAGCACCACACACTAAACATGCCATGCGCACACACACGCACACATGCACGCACACACACACACATGCACATACACACAAACAAACACACACACACACACATGCACGCACGCACGCACGCACACACACACACACGCACACATGCATGCACACACACACGCACGCACGCACGCACGTACGCACACACACACACGCACATACACACAAACACACACACACACATGCACGCACACACACACACGCACATACACACAAACACACACACACACACATGCATGCACACACACACACGCACATACACACAAACAAACAAACAAACACACACACACACACACACACGAAAATGTGAAAGCCTTTACAGGGTACAGGTTATCACCAGACGTCACAAGAGCCTGTGTTTCTTCCTCAGCCTGATCGTTGGCTGTAGAGCCCCACCATTCCTGTCCAATGGCACACAAACACACATTAAAGAGCAATTAGCCCCACTGACTGAACAGATATCTGGCACAGGCTGGCCTTCAGGCAGTCTGTGTAGCATGGATGTGTGAACCGCTGGTAAAACGATCATAAACAAGTTGAGAGCTTAGTCTGAGGGAGGAGATTCAATGACCTCACACATCGAACAGTCCCTCCCAGGGCACACAGGACTTGGACCTCAGGCTCAAGGTCAGCCCTTGGCAACCCCCCCACAATGACAATCATAAACAACATCTTCAGCAGCCCCTTGAAAACAGGAACAGCCAAGGGCCCACCACAAGCTTGTTACGATGACGCCGTTGTCCCAGTTGAGCCAGACCGAGTCTGCTCCACACTGGCGTCTGTCATGGTAAACACGCTTTCGTTTCTCAGCTTTACAGTTCATCTGAGTTCTCTGGATGCCTTGCGTAACTACAGCATGTCCAGGAAGCGCCCGTCCTCTAATGTCAAATGACAGACTCCGGGCAAACAGACGGCTAAATGCAGGTTTGTTCAGCAGAACAATCGAGCCGGAGCACTAATCTGCAGTGTGTTTCAGTACACTGCACAAGCTAAAAGCACTGCACACAGTCAAGATACTGAGGAATATGGCACCGCTGTGGCATGAAGGGAAAAAAAAAACACTGATATTTCAGGGCAAATTATTTTTGAAAGGCCAGGGATCACAGAAAGCACAAAGCTCTTAAAAATTCAGCAGTGGGACTTGTAACATTTGGTTTTATTGAAATTTTACAAATCCTAGAGTAGAAACAATAGTGTCCTGGAAAATGATTTGACATTCCTGATTTCCTCCATTATTGCATATTTGTCAGACTGAATGGTTTCAGATCTTTAGACAAAATGTAATATTAGACAAAGGAAAACAGAGTTAACACAAAACATTTTTAAAATGATTACTTCATTGATATAATGACAAAAGTTACATACTGTTACATATGCAAAAAGTAAAGGCAATTGGGACAGTGACAGAATTTGCTTTTTTGGTTCTGGTTTTAACATGATCTGAAATATAAAGTCATCATATTTAGTACCTATTTTCCTTCAGTCTTGTCTTGAGCAAAGCATCTTCAGTTGGATTCAGGTCAAGTCATTTGGCCAGTCAAGAACATTCCATTCTTGGGCCCTTTGGTCCTTGGTTGCTTTAGCAGTGTGTCACCTGGGGTCATTGTCTTGCTGCAATATGAAGCACCGTCCAATGAGGTTTGAGGCATTTGGTTGGATCTGAGCATATATTTCTGCACACTTCAGAATTCATCCTGCTGCTGCTGTCAGCGGTCACATCATCAATAAAGTGGGCCAGTTTCACTGGTAGCCAGAAATGCACAAGCCACAGCACTACCTCCACCATGTTAAAAAAAATCAGGACAGGTGCTTTGAATCATGAGCAGTTCCGTTTTTTCTCCAAACTTTTTTTTCCCCATCACTTTGGTACAGGCTAATCTCATCATAAGAGTTTGTTCCAGAGTGCTAGTTTTTTAATGTACTTTTTTTTTAGTAAACTCTAACCAAACTGTTCTGTTCTAGAGGCTTACCAGTGGTTTGCATCTGGCAGTGAACCCACTGAGGTTATGCTGGTGTAGTCCTTTCTTTATTTTAGTCTTTTACGCACTTATGCCTACATCATGGACAGTGTTCTTGATCTGTTTGACAGATGAAAAGGGGAGTTCTTCACACCTGAAAGTATTTTTCGGTCATTCACTACAGTGGTCTTCCGTGGTCAACCAGGTTGTTTGTCATTGCCAAGCTCACTTGTGCATTCTTGCTAATGTCACTGTCCAAATATTCACAGACTGCAGTGTATGTACGTGTGTATATGCACGAACTCCAAAGGCAATCAAAAACTTTGAATGAAGACTAGAGACTGGAAGCACTCTTATACCTTCAGTAAGGAAGCTATTGAACAAACCTGACTAATCAGAAACACCTGTGAAGCCACTTGTCCCAAACATTACGGTGCTGTGATTTCTACATGGTGAAACCAAAAAAAATAACAATAACCTTTAATAAAAGCTGAGAATTCGCCCATGGACAACTTGTGAATAGTTAGAATAGTCAAGAGTCCTTTGTCCCATACATTATGGAGCTCACTACATTTGGAAGATTAAGAGCTATTTTGAGTTTGATTACTCACTATGACTGCAATGTGTGCACTGAAGTAAGATTACAAATTTATTAAACATTTAGTTGTCTTAGGTATTTCAACATACCAGCAGTGCTCAAAATCAAGCAAGTAAATCTCTTGAAATCATATAAAAATATGCCAGCCAGCAAACATCTATTCCTGATGTACAAACAGAACAGACAAAACTTGAAATACATGAAAAACATTCTTACTACACAAGACATTTCAGGGCAAATTATTTTTGAAAGGCCAGAGATCACTTTCAAAAGCTGGATACACTGCATTGCCCTTAATATAGTATGTATCTTATAAAGCATAACATCTTGTTTTGACACTGGTCAACCCATAATCAAACTGTATGTCTGGGGTGTGACCCGTATAATTTTCCTACCACCGATAAAGACAGTGGAACAACTTGGTCAAATGCAATTGGCAATCATAAAATTCTTTGGTAACACTGGTACCCATCTCTGTTCTGCATGTGCAAGTCAGCCGCCTTCACAAAATCTTTCATGCACTTACTGTGAAGAACAAAATGCACCCTGTTTTGGCAACGTGTACACCCTGTATGCCACAGAAAGTCAGATAAGAGTAGAGATACATCCCTTGCTACATCAAATGTTAAAAAGCATTATAGATCCAGCATTCTAGATGATAGGTACCTCCTAGTGTGAACATGAGCTCAATAAAATATGTATCATCAAGCAACTTGTGGAAAAGTCTATTGATTGGAAAGAGTTTGATTCAGTTTATAAGGATAATAATATCATCCAGGGTACGCCACACAAAATGAAACGTTAAACTCTTAAATGTACATATCTAATCCTAAGAAAAACTGAATTCTACAGATAAGCCTGATTTTATATGAAAGAAGCATTCCTATGGGTATCTGTGCATGCTACACAGCTCCCAGCCAGACATAAGCCAATGCAGGGACTCATATTTAGACTTCAGAGCGTGTGTGGGGGTGTAGATTAGTCTACAGCTCGGTGTTGGGTCAGCCCAAGCGGGTCTACGAGTAGAAGTCCAAGCCGTTCTTCTCGCTCTCGTCGGAGGACGGGTTCTGCTGCTGGTCCGAGTCGGACTCGAACATGGGGCTGCGGTGGAGCCCCGGGACGGCCGCGCTCCGGCGGGACGTCAGGGGAGGGGGGGCGGAGCCCCCCGTGCGGGTCAGCGGAGAGGGAAAGGGCTCCTCCTCCTGCTGCTGCTGCTGCTGGGACCAGCAGCCCAACGTAGGCCCCGGGACGAGCCCCAGCGCCAGCAGCCCCGCGTGAGGGGACGAGGATCGGTCCAGCGCCTCCGCCAGGCTGTCCTTGGTGAGGGACTCCAGCAGGGCCTCCTTGATGCGCAGGTTCTCCCTGGTCGTCGACTCCCAGACGATCTCCAGCTCACCCTCGGCGGCTCTGCGGGGCGAGACACAGAGAGACCGAGGGGGGGTGAGCGAGCCGATCCCGCCATAATTACGAGCCAAAACCAATTCAGCGGCGGCTCTCGACGTCTCCACGGCGACACACAGCAGCGACCGCCGACCCGAGCCAGCGCAATTACCGCTGGAGACATCTGAGGACTGCAGCACAATCAGCAATCTGCTCCATGACGTGAGCGTGAGCATGAGAACAGGCACGGGCACAAAGTGCCTAGCCTTCTTCTGCGGTCAAAAATCACACGAGCTGGATTTAGGTGACTGGCGGTTCGACTAAACGACAGCTCAACTACAACTATTTGGCGTAAAAAACAGACAACGCGTGCGGCTGTTATCGCCTGTGTTAGAGATGGGAGCTCCACGTGGAAATCACTGTAATTTTACAGCCAATGAATCATACGACCGTCGTCACCAGACGGCAGTAATCCAGCAGTGTGGTCATACTGCAATTACAACAATCGACTGGAGGCTAAACATAGTGCCACAGCTGGTCAGACAACAGCACGCAGACACTGAAGAGCACTGAAGCCTACCTGCCACCCCATTCAAAAGTGTTTATCAATCAGCGCTGTATTTAGGAGAAATTTGTAGGTTCAACAAAGTCCTCGTCTTCTCTTCATTATAGTTTACAAGCAGATATACAGAAATAATAGTCCACATGTGCAAGGTCCTCAGTGGACTTTTTTTCCATTACGGCAAGGAAAGAAGAGGTCATTATTTCCTTATCTCAACGAGGACTTGGAAAACATCTTCCGTTGTTTTGAGATGTTTTCAAATGACGCACTCACAACTACGCAAAACAATTTAGTACAGGTGAGCCTCCAAGTACACCTGCCTGATCTCCACCCACATTTTAAAGAAAACAGTAAACATCAGGCACCATGAAGGATAAGCTGATTCCGGACTGGTTTTTGGTGGCAGTAAGGACCTAGAAAAACAAAAGCAAGAATATCATCCCACTTTTCCCTGGTTGGATGGATAATGCAATCACCGATCTGATTGGATATTCAAAAAAAAAAACAACAACAAAAAAACCAAATTTAATAAAAATGTTAATGAAAAAATGTAATATCTGTCTCTCAAGATTTATATCGTTGCAATTTGTGATGCTTTATCATTGAATTTGATGCGCTATTTTCCATTAGAAACTGTTGTGTAATGACAGTGAAATAATCCCATTATACTTTATGAACCTTTCATTTCATTTTCTGATAATTCTCCTCTGTAGCATGCAGATCATTCAGGTGTTTGACTAAAATCAGACTCGTAATATAAAATATGCTGATTTTCATTATGGGATGAGCTATGCACAGCCCAGGTGAGCAGACACTAATACTGTACATAATCTAATTTCATTATATTAAGCTGATAACCTGGCAAAGCACATCCTATAGCTCTGCTAGTCCCTCCAAACCTTCAACACATGCACTTGTAGAGCACAGTTAACTTTCACAGTACACTCTGTCTACCCTGGAAACAACTGCATTTCCTAACACAGCATATCTCTGGCAACACACACCCAGACAGGGATTTTCAGAAGTACGTTAGTGAAATACAACAACATCAACAACAAAAAAGGTCTCTGGCAACTGACATACTTTGGCATAGTCTAGACATTTAGACTTTTCACTTTTCACAAACCCATCGTGTAACTAGAGTAATTTTCTTTTAAAAAATCCCATTCTCTGGTTGGAGCCGACGTGGACTGATCCGCTACAGTATCAACACGTCAGCCCCGGATATAACCAAACCCAATTTTCCCCTGGCCGTCGCCGCGGGAGACAGAGCAGAGTGGTGATGGCAGTTAGCCGGGCACGGCTCAGCGGGCTCACAGCAGGGCATTTCCACAGTCACGCCCTGTTCTCTCCCACCCGTACCGGCCTTCCACTCACACTGCTACACTGCCACACTGCCACAGGCAGTCTCCCCCCCGGGGGCGACCCCTCTCCCTCCGCCAGAACCTGGGTGATTACGTGCTTTCAGGAAACCATGGCTTCCATAAACAAGGCCAGGTCAAAACCTAGTATGTGGCTGGACCAGCCGACCAATGGTGTAACCTCATCAGTCAGTCACTCAGTCACAGACACGCGTGGTGTAACTTCATCACTCACTCAGTCACTCAGTCACAGACAAATCGCGTTTATAGGGCTGGCCCCGCTGTTGCGGTACATTGATTATTTTAATCCTTCGATAATAGTTGAATAGCTTAATCGTTTACCACCTACAGTACGTTTGAAACTTTATTTTTAAAAAGCCATCGTATTGCACTTCTGACCCTTGGGAGTGTGTTGGATTCCCGCTGTAAACAGATCTGGGTAAGGATCCCTCGAATAGGATTACCGGTGTATGATTTCACTTTGATGATTCCTTGATTTTCCATTTCAATGGAGAATAGATTAAGGATTATGTGCTGCAAAAAAAAAAAAAACCCAAAATGCTCCCTGTTTTTTGTTGTTGTAACAAAATCATTCAGGTTTGCGTGATTAAAGGTGCTTCACCAACTGTCTCACTTACATTTCTCTGTCTACATTGTAACAACCACAGCTACTCTATTTCAGATCCGCCACTGAATTCATGTGAATCCTGTGCAGATTATTCTCTCCTGCCCTCGTCTTCCTGCTGCGCTCGCTGAAGAGAACTAGGAGCTGCATGCGGCTTCCTGTGAGGAAGAGCCCGTGTCTCACGATGGCAATCCATCCTCTGGTAATTCTGCAGGAGTAAACGGCCATGCCATGCAGTTTTACTCCGGGTGTGAGCAGATATCATCACTGTGACACTGCATTTGGCACCAGTGATCCCCCCCCCCCACCCCCGCTCCCCCTGCCCCCCCTCCTGTGAGACCCATTACCGCAGAACTGTGCTACCGGTTCAAGTGCTCTTTTGCAGTTGTCCAGCTGCAGAAAGAGCGATGACCCTGCGTTATACGTTTGCTGGTGGCGCTCCAGAGAAAGGCAATTTCAGACGGCCGCGCTGACGCCGTGGCGGCCGTCGGCGGCTCTGAGGCCCGCTCCTCTCCTCTCTCGCTCAGCTCCGCGGTAAATCTGCTCCCGCCATTATCAGCACTGCCAGCGCGTCGCCTGACTGCTCGCTCTCCCTCCGGCCCCCCGGGCGAGAGAGAGGTGCTGCTCATTCTGATCACGGCCTCTGCCGCATCAGCAGAAGAGCCGAGGAGGAGGAGGAGGCGAACTGATGCAGTCGCCCCAGAAAAACACACACACCGAAGGGCTCAACTGGCAAAGAGAAGACCCTGTATTTTCACCAGGTTTCGGGCAGGACTGGACCAGAAATGGGGGGGGTCACTGAATTAATAGCACAGAAAACATAAACCCCCCATGATGCAACAAAAACTAGAGAAGACCCCCCCCCCCTCCCTTTTTGGTCAGTGACCCAATTCTGTCCATTCAGACTTATAATAGCCAAAATCATAACTGTCCCAAAGGTCATAATATGTTGTGACTTAAGCACAGCATTATGAATCAAGTACACTCCAACAAACAGAGACCCCAGGATCAATGAAGTTCCATAAATATTAGAAATATCTTGTGATCTTACACCCTTTAAGGCGTAAGATCACAATTACGTGATTAGAATGTCATTAACTGAACATTCTAATGCTGATGTAACAATCACTACTGGTAACTGACTGGACTGGAGTTCTAGAACACTGACTTAGAATTTTGAAAGAAAATTCCAAAAAGCCTACTCTTCAAAGTGATAAGAATAACTTAAGAAAACATGGGGGCTGAGAGATAGTCGGACAGCAATATCTGAGAAGAGATGAAATGATGTCATGTGGAGATTCTTCCAGCCTATGGACGATGTTCATGTTGGTTCAGTCAGAGAGAGCGTCCACAAGTAAACACCCCCCAAAATAATGTTTAAAAAAAGACTCCCTCTGGCAGCACTCACTATTTTAGACTCAGACACTGTAGTCACAAACCCCCAGTGAAATTAACGCATACAATCAAAAGCCTGTAACACACACAATACATCCACCCGCACATTCACAAACGTAATTGACTTTAATGAAGCAAAAATTACAAGCAAGACAGATATCGCAAAGACAAGCTGATTAACAAATGCAACTTGACAGAATATTGAGCAACGATGACTGACAGAGTGGAGTTGAATTCATTTACAAATTATGAGACGACTCATTTTACAGAATCTCACTTCCGTGTCACATACCGTTCGCAGCACTCCAGCATGCTGAGCCTCTCCATGCTAATCACTCGGAACTTCATAAAAAATTGAAATGGAAAAATAATATCTTTTTTTCTCGGGACAATTTGTCCTTTCCTTAAAGGGGAACGGAACATTGGCACTCCGGTACGTGCAGTCAAGGCCACCTCAATTTACTTCAGAGCACAAATCATCTTCAGACCCAACTCAACTACCTTTTCAGAGGAACCAATCAGGCTGTTAAAGTCATAAAGTCATTAAATGCAAATATGGGGGTGCTTCATTTCTCACTTGTACTATCGCTCATCTTTTTCTCCGGGTCCGGTCGCTTGACCCTGGGGGGAGGCGAGGGAGGCGGGATGGTATATTCCCGCTCCTCGTGGTTCGGCGATGTCGACAGGGAAAGGAAGGAAGAACGGAGGATGAAGAGGCTGGCGTGCCAAGGGGCCGAGCAGACACCGTGAAAGTCAGACGTAATAAGACCTGGGATCTAAGAGGGCGCGGTATTGACCACTCTTATTTTAGCTCTCAGTCAAGTGCAGTCAGAAGCACTGCTAATAGCACGGAGATAAAAATGCACAGGCAACATAAGCCCCTCCCCCTCCCTCTGGGCTGGTATCAAATTTCACATCTTTACTGCTGGCAAAGTTCAACAAATGAAAACAACTGACAACAGACAGAAATTGCTATACACACAAACACACACACACACACACACACACACAAACACACACATACACACACACACACACACACACACACACACACACACACACACACACACACACACACACACACACACACAGTATACGCACTACATGGCCTAAAGTATGACACCTGACATCCAACATCTCATCCAAAATCAATATGGAGTTGGTCCACCCTTTGCTGCTATAACAACCTCCACCCTTCTGGGAAGGCCTTATACCAGGTGTTGGAGCACTGCTGGAGATCTGCTCCCATTCAGCCAGTAGAGCTTTACGCACGGCTCAGCAGGTAAGGAGTCATTACATTACATTACAGGCATTTAGCAGACGCTCTTATCCAGAGCGACTTACACAATTTTTTACATAGCATTTACATTGCATCCATTTATACAGCTGGATATATACTGAAGCAATTCAGGTTAAGTACCTTGCTCAAGGGTACAATGGCAGTGTCCTATCCAGGAATCGAACCTGTGACCTTTCGGTTACAAGCCCAGTTCCTTACCCACTGTGCTACACTGCCGCCCAGAGTCTCCAGCACTTTAGTTTTCATGCCATTAAAATGCAGAAAATGTTTTACACGCTTCCGCCTAACGTCTGCTGGCTCTTTTGGACTGGGTTTCAAAGGGCTGTTACTGTCACCAAAGCAGACAGCATAAACCCTCTCTGGCACTTCCAATCCCGCCCGTGTCTTCAATCACAGAGGGATGCGTTTTCATCCTCCAGGAGGGCACAGCGCCGGGCCGCTTCAGAGAGGAAGCGCAGAGCTGTCAGAGCGACGGCCGAGGCGAGAGGGAAAAGCTGACGTAATCCGTGTTGGGGGAAAGAGGAACGACGTCAGCTGAAACTCAAGCCCTCGAACTGCGAGTTTCGGTTAACTGAATGGGGGGAAGTATGTCAAATCACAGACCCCCCCTCTTGCGAGTTTAAAGCAACCTTATCCAGCGTTTGTCGAGAGCGTGTTATCAGAATATTACAGAATGTCCCAGGGCTTGGGCTGAATGTGCCACAGCCACGCCTGAAAGAGTAACTCTGGTCCCCAGGTTGAGCTTCCAACATCTTCCTTCTCCAGGGTCTCTCTGCAGCAGCAGCACCTCAAAGCCCGGCAGCTCCAGGGGACTTTAACACCACATCAGTGGGTTTGCTCTGCGTCCGCTTCTCTGTCTGTTCTGCAGGGTCCTGGGGGAGGAGGGTGCACTCTTCCCCCGCCTCACCGCTCCGTCCCACAGCTGTCATACGGCATGAGCGCACAAATCAAACCTGACACCTGTCACGTCCCTGCTCCTCTCTCTCTCTCTCTCTCTCTCTCAGAGAGCACCGGCAAACGCACACGCATGCACACACACACACACACGTATACACACACACACACACACACACACACACACACACACACACACACACACCACTATACACACACACACACACACACACACACACACACACACACACACACGTATACACACACACACACACACGCACGTGCTTACATACACATGCAAACAAATGCATACACACACATACGCGCACACACACACATGCATACAAACACATATGTGCACACACACACACACACACACACACACACACATGCACGTGCTTACATACACATGCAAACAAATGCATACAAACACATATGTGCACACACACACACACACACACACACACACGTATACACACATGCAGTTTTGGTTGAACTGCCCGTTTAAGCATCTTGTCATAGCCGGCAGGTCATCAATAAACTGATAAAGGTGCAGGGTACACAATTCAAATCTGTTCATGAGTACCAAGTGAAAACGTCCGGTGGATTATAGCAGTCCACAAAACATAAGCATGCTGGAACTGAAATGCCATTTTTCATTCTTCTTCACCAAAAAAAGGGGACAGCACAGAATCTGTGATAATGTTTTCCAAATTATGCCCCGGCAGTGTCTGGACTTTTAATGCAAGCCATCTCTCAGCCGACAGCAGTTTGAGGCCATTTCACGTTATGATCATGATTTCGCATCATTATACAGTGCAGTGAGGATCTCAGACACCTGAGCAGAGCTGCTACAATCTCGTAAATGACAGTGATGTGACCAGAGCTGGGCAGACAGCAAGCACTTTCTCATTAGAACAGACGCAATTACACACTTCTGGATGAGATCACTGTTATGACCAGGTATCCAAAGCACCCAGCAGCCCAAAGTGTGCTGTACACCCGTACCTGCTCAGTAGTATGCAGCGAGACCACAGCAGCCCAAAGTGTGCTGTACACCTGTACCTGCTCAGTAGTATGCAGCGAGACCACAGCAGCCCAAAGTGTGCTGTACACCTGTACCTGCTCAGTAGTATGCAGCGAGACCACAGGAGACCAAAGTGTGCTGTACACAAGTAACTGCTCAGTAGTATGCAGTAAGACCACAGGAGACCAAAGTGTGCTGTACACAAGTAAATGCTCAGTAGTATGCAGCCACCACATGCCTCACTGTGGCCTCCTTTAAACGCTAACATATTACTGCTGGAAACAACACGGCTGCCTTGTGTTTGTCAATATCTGTGGCAATTTTACTTCTGTAGTGAAATTCAACACCAACTCAGCACAACAGATTGTATGAATGGGAATCCAGAACATTAAAGTGCCAGCATCAACGGTTATTTATGTATTTACTTCATGCTGAACTCCCCCATGTGCCAGTGCCACGCATTCCACCTGACACTCCCAAACCTTTGCTACGTTTGGGAGTGAGACGCTGAAAAACATGGCAACCGTTTCCCATTGACATGCAGGTCTGTTACATGCCGAATTTGTAGCAGAAGCTCCCCTGGGGGGGGGGGATAAAAACAAACAGAGCCAGAGAGACGTCGTGATGGCAATTCTCAGTTCCTCACTTCGCTCTGACAAGCAGCAGTCCCAACAGACGGGTCCTCCGGAAGACATCCGAAAACAAAACTAGACCTGGCAACATAAACTGTGAAACAAGCACGAGGCAGCGCACACAGGTGAGCGTTCCGAGCTACAGAGCCACTCATTATCCCACGGCCCAAATTCAGCTGCCACGGCAACATCTTTAGCCTACGCGCCGCGATGCAATCAGAAACCAGGCTCACTTCCTGTGATCGATGAGCGCGACCTTTCGACGAAGGACCCGGATGAAAAATGACTTTTCAACAGTAGCCCAAAAGGAGGCATTAGACATCTCGGCATAAGCGAGCAGCGCAGATAAGATTTCGTTCTTTTACGCGGGATTCGTCGGGCCCTTGCAAAAACTTGAAGATCACAATGATAAATATGGAAGAGCTGAGGATCCGGACTCTCTTAACCGAACGGAGTTCGGGCCCCACGTGTCGATTATCGCTCTGGGCCCCGGAGCCCGCGACCGAACCGCCACGAAAAAAAAGACCCAAAGGACGAAAGCGTAGTAATTACTGCCGCAGGGTGTTACTGCGCTATAGCGGGCGCGTAATTAAAGCTCCCTTTCATGTCCCCATCAGCAGGGCGGGAGGGGAAGGATAAGAGTTAGCATGCCGCTAGCGCGTACAGCAAGGGGCCACTGGCGCGTCAGAAGAGCTGGCTGTGCATGCCGCGGAGGTAAGGAGGATGAGTAGGCGGAGCGTGTGTTCGGCAGGAGGGGGGGGCAGGAGGGCGTAGGTGGGGCTGGGCGGGGCGGTGGGGCAGGGGCCGGGGCACAGGGGTGGGGGGGGGCACATCACACACACACTGGGGCTGTGCCCACACCCTGAAGAGCCCACACATCAGATTAGCATAATAAGAAGCGCTCTGAGATTAATGCAGCGGGAGGTCCACCACAGCCTGGAACTTCCTCCTGAGATTCGCCCCCCCAAATACCCCACCAAACGCACACCGCATTAACATTTACCCCCCAAATACCCCACCAAACGCACACCACATGAACATTAACACTGCTTGACATTTCAGTCACAAATCTCTTTTCCTCAGCTCAGGTGTTTGCATAATCTCTCTGTGTGACGCCCTGCAGACCTTCTGTAATATATGCACACATTTCTATCTGCCTCTGTGGAGAACACAAAAAAGTGAACTGCACAGCCTGGGCGGGTGGGTGGAGACTGGGGGTGGGTCTGGAGGACAACACCGAATCTGTGAACTACTGAATAGATACAGCTGCAGTCAGACAATGTTCCAAGAAAATACAGAGGGAACATGGCGCTACCCATGAAAATGATTTATTTTTAAATTACATTCATTTGGACAAAAACATAGTTTGAATTTAACGCTCATAATCCAATGCACAAAAACAGATTTAAAATCTAAAGCCGGAGAGAAGAAAACTGGAATATTTTAATATATTTTAATTTATTCCTTCAAGCTCACGGTCCTATACTTGACAGTGAACACATTTCCCCCCAAAACAACGGCCAAAACAATAAAGGAAGATAAAAGTCACTCGATTCCGAGTCGTCCTGTTCACAGAAATACAGACAGTCACAGGTAAGCCGGCGGTGGTGATCACATAATCCCCCAACCCCCCCCCCCACACCCCCACCCCCCCTTCGCCCGCTCGCTGGAGGAGCTGCGCGCAGACGAGTGAGCCACTTCCCCGCCGGGGCCTCTGACGCAGGACAAAGCCTCACTGTGAGGGACCGACTGCAGCTGGACATCACCGCAGCGTGGGGGTGGGGGGGGGGCGGGGGCGTGGGGGGGGAGATTAAAGGAGCGGGCCCACCACACCGAGAGCATCGAGAGGAAAAAAGGACGGGAACACAGAAGCGCTCACACACACGTTTCGTAAAAAGTCTGCACCCCCAAGTCCTGTCTGACCTCGCCAGCTGTGTGCAGAAATAAAGCGGGTTCGTTATTCTGGGCCAGAAGGCATAACGCTGCATTATAACACCTGCCATAAGCACACATTCACCCCTTCTCTGAACTTCAGGATTTATTAATCCCACGTGTGCAAGTTAGCACATACACAGACGGCAGAATGAACTCCTGCTACGATATGTGAATATCTGAAAGAACTCTGAGCTTCCAAAGTTCCAAAACAAGTCAGTGAAAGAAGGAAACGTCTACGTCATGTGACCTCGTCCTAACTGCTTCACCACTCCTGGGCTGTGAAACTAGACACCGACAAAACCTGAGCTTTACAAAAACAAAATGAACAGGAGAGACGCTTTGCCCCACAAACATGTATTCACAGATTAAGTCTTATGTATCGTTATAAAATATGTAAAAAAATTTAAATGAATACCGTGAATTATGCTGCCTAAATATTTGAGCTCCTGTTTCAGCGCAAGCAGTAGACAGTCATGATCTGAATAAAACAGGGTTTAGTGTTTCACATTCGCTAATATCACCCTTTCCCACAGCTCCAGGCATGAGCAATGTATGGCTCTTTGAAAACACCAAATCAGAATAAAGAGAAATAAGCACTGCACCTAAAACTTTGCTTTGTTTAGATTTACCGCGTGCGTCTTTCTTAAGTGTTCATACGTACACACACTGAGCCCCAGTCAGGTCACTCGCCCGTTTATAAGTCAAGACCATTCACTCGCACTACTGCCTCAGGTAAGGCCCTCAAAAACGATGAGATTTTCCACACGTGGTGCAAGAAGAAAAATAATTACAGTTTAGGGAACTGACCTTGCAGCACAAAGGTTGCAGGTTCAATTCCCAGCCAGGGCACTGCCGCTGTACCCTCGAGCAGCAGACTTAACCGCACACATACTGAAATATCAAGCTGTATAAACGGATTGGCAGGAAAAATGCCATCCGTTTAATTCACCGCGGATAAGAGTGTCTGCTAAACGCCAAACTGGCCTGGTTTACTGTGGTGGGAAAAAGGTTAGAAATCCCAAATGTACTGTATTGAAAGAATATGAACTCAGTAATCAGTAATTAACATTAATAAAGTGGCAATAAGTGCCATATTTCTGCTGGACTATCTTTAGGATAATTCGTAGAACACAAAACACCATTCCACAGCCACAAAAAATGAACCTCCCCCCCCCCACCATTGATTCTCCCATTTTTTGTCATCTGCAAATGTACTCCGCCCTCCTGTCCCCACACATCTCCACACACTGCAGCCAAGCATGCACACTCCTCCAGTATGCACACTCCTCCAGCATGCACACTCCTCCAGCATGCACACTCCTCCAGTATGCACACTCCTCCAGCATGCACACTCCTCCAGCATGCACACTCCTCCAGTATGCACACTCCTCCAGCATGCACACTCCTCCAGCATGCACACTCCTCCAGTATGCACACTCCTCCAGTATGCTCGCTCGTGAGCCATGCCACAAGCCACACATAATACTGCAGGAGGCCATCACCCACTGCAGCGGCTGTCCTGCAATTACGGTATCACTAGTGGGCTGAAACCGGGCCTGACTTAAACCCACCTCGCGCTGGGGGATGGAGCCAATGGCGTTCCACCGCTGCGGAGCCCTCATCCTAATTGGCTGAAAAAGCCCAGACTCAAACAAGTGATGTCCAGGCTATACAGCTATGCATTTCTTCTAGAGCACTAGCTCAAAAGTACATTGGCATTGTCCTATCATTGATTTAACCTCACTGCCATCAGGTAAGATCCACAGAAGAATAGAATAGAATAGAATACAATAGAATAGAATACAATAGAATACAATAGAATAGAATTTTATTGTCCAACAAAGGCTGGAAATGAGTCTTTGGTCTCACCTCAGAAATAGAAAATACATACATCAATCGACTGACTGCAGCTGGGACACAGGATAATTATAGATGTCTTTTTGGCTCAGTGCTCAATCATAAGCCACCTTTTCAATAATCCTACATCTCACCCAACCATGAGGCCGAATTAATAGCACAGAACACATGAGCCTGAGCAGAAAGCACTCTGGCGGTGATATGTGCCTCAGCTCCTGATGAAAGGACTTCGGTCCAATATTCAACATGCAGCTAAATGAGCTCTAATACTGAAACCCTTTCCACAACAAGAACAAGCAGAAAAACCCAGAATGCACAGGAATATTCTGAGCGGATACACCGAAGATCTGGTGCCCTTGTTGAAGTACATTTAGGCATTTTACGAGACAGCAGTGACTCAGACTCTTAATTACTCCTGGACTGGAGCACGGAGCGCACATTATTTACAACCCTCTTACCTCTTTATGTTTTGGGGGTAGTGGCGAACATTTTGTCCAGAGTCATTATGCCAAGTCATTATGCACAACGCCTGACACCTAACATCTAATACATCTCATCCTCCATTATTCCCAACAGAAGGTGGGGAAATTAGACCTACGAGGGCAGAAGAGGACTAAATGAATGCAAAAAATAAATCTAAAAGAAAAAATAATCAAAATAAAAATGGCAAAAAACATCACTGTGCAAAAAAATTCAAATGACACACTAATCTATTAAAGGCTAGTTACTCAACAGGTTCATACAGCAGCTCATTACAGCTTTAGTCCACAGTTAAATCACACAAGTCTGCTTACGGTCGTGTTGAAGATTTGCCCAGACCGTGCTAAACAGATTTAACAGGCTTTTTACCGGGGGAGGGTACATTAAGCTTCCGAAAGAGGCATCTTTTCAAAAAGAAGTGCTGTCAACGTCAGTCATTAAGGAAGCAAACCGCTACGTTGGGCCACAGCTCCACAGATGAGGTTACGCGTTATTGTGCGAAGCCAACAACCGCCGCACACACACACAACTCTACGGGCTCCGGTTTGGGATGAAGCGTCTCTTTCTGTCCAGGCTTTTGTAGCGGAGCATTTACCACCAATTAAAGGCCCCCCCCCTTCCCCACGGGAGTGGATAAAACCCCTAACGGTGCAATCCAGGCCCGGGCTGCATCGGCTCGGCTACAGGCTGCGCAGGCTGCGTAAAAGCGGAGAAAGCGCGGCGAGGCTAATGGCCTTCATCCCTCCGACGAGCGCAGCGCCTGTCACGCGTCACGCAGCCGAAGGGGGGCCAGCGACGGAGCGTCAGACATTACGCTGGAGTATTCCAGCGCTCGGCGCGTGAGGTCCATGCGTTAATGACCGCGCTCTCCAGGAGGCAGTGTGACAGCTTCCTGAGCAGCGCTGGGTCTGAGGCACAGCGGCGTGGCGAGGGTCTCACCACCGGCATCGGGACGCTTTCATTAAATTCACAACGTGGAGAATAAATCTCGGGTTTTGCAGGTCCTGTGCAATTCCGGCGGCGGCGCAAGCCATTATCGGACTGTTTTGCCGAAAGATAACTTCAAAAGCATAACTTCCTCCCATGAGCTTTACACAGTCTTTTTTTTTGGGGGGGGGAGGCAGGGGGCTAATCAGAGGCCACGCCGAGGCGAGAGTGAAATCATTTCTCCGGAGAAGAAGGCAGGAGCGTAGTCCCGCTTCTACAAGCCGGCTGAAATGTAGGTCACGGCCCGGCGCTTCTGAGCGAACATTAGCGGTAAAATGTGCTGACCCCCCCCCATCCCCCCCCGCCCCCCCAGCCCCTGGAGGAGCCCGAGACGGGCCCCGGCTCCACAGCTGGGGCTATCTGATAGGGCGGGCCGGAGACCAGACGTTTATCTGCGCGGCGCACAAAAGCAGCGCTTCAGAGACAACGGCCCCCTTTGTGCCGCCCCGTCCTTCACTCTCAGCGGGGGGGGGGCCCGCCGGGGGAGCCCAGCGCTCTCCCATGGCCCGCGCGGGCACGGGGGGGGGGGGCACGGGGGAGTACGGGCGGGGGGCGGAGGGGCGGGGGAGCAGCGCCTCCTCTCCGATATCGAGCAGTCCTCCCGGGGCCGTGTGGAAAATCACTGGGAGGATCGGTGAGAAAGAAAATGGCCCGATCAGTTCAGTCATTAAAAAAAAAAAAAAAGATGTTGGATCCTTTTCTGGCACCTGTGTGCTGTCAGGGGCACTTCTGAGCACCTGACACCGGTCTCCATGGGAATGGGACAAATATCAGGTAAATGTGAGGGCACAAACATATCACCAATATATTATCAAGGTTGCCATGCAATATGGATAAAACCATGGTAACCAGGGAGACATGAAACCTATGGTAAATGAAAATATCATGGCAACGGCATTGTGTACTAGCTACTGAACACAGCTGGGAACCTGGGACAGTATTCACACAATTGTACCATAGAAAGTTTCTGTAAAACCAGCACACTTCAGAAAACACTACGCTGTATAAATGGCCAAGAAGTAGAAAAGAGCCACAAAGGAGAAGGAAAGTCCTTCAGCAAATAAACACTGTGAGGTAATGCACTGCAGTAGTATGAACGTGGGCACTGTGTCACCGTCTATCACTTCCTTAGCAGGAGTTTAAGAAGGGCCTGCAGCACATCCAGCAGGAGCAGCTCACTACAGTTTCCTGCATTAGTACTAATACCAATAAATTTACTCGAAAATGTTCCCCTGTTCCCACCGGGGAACTCAAACACAGGCCCAAGCACAGTACAGTCCAAACTACCGTACCTTATGGAGGGATGATATCTTTACTGTATACACACCTGGCACAAGCTGCCTTAGCTGCGCGGCGTCGCTCCATGTGCTGACTGGCACCCGATATTTACCACCAGATTTACCACCAGACACCACTCAGCAGGTCACACTGACAGAGCCATGAGTTGAACAGAAGGGAAGGTCAGCTGCGACGTTTGAGGGAAGGTCAGCAGTGGCGTTTTGAGGGAAGGTCAGCCGCGACGTTCGAGGGAAGGACAGCGGTGGAGTTTTGAGGGAAGGACAGCGGTGGAGTTTTGAGGGAAGGACAGCGGTGCCGTTTCGAGGGAAGGACAGCGGCGGCGTTTCTAGGGAAGGACAGCGGTGGAGTTTCGAGGGAAGGACAGTGGTGGCGTTTCGAGGGAAGGACAGCGGTGCCGTTTCGAGGGAAGATCAGCCGCGGCGTTTTGAGGGAAGGTCTGCCGCGGCGTTCGCGGCACAGTCGCCGCATGTAGGGCACCGCAGGCAAGCTGTCGCCAAACTGGGGCAGGACGGGCGGGGAGGGGCTCCGGGTCACGGCACAATGGGCACAATGAGTAAATAACAAAACCGCGCGTCACTTTAATGAGCCTAATGACTGAGGCGCGCAGTCAAAGGCGTAACAAAAAAAGCCACTGAAAGCAAGTCAAAATCGCCCTGAGCCAAACCCAGGAAGCCATTTACCGACTGACAGCATGAGAAAGAAACGCGGAAGCCCAATTTAGAGAACGAGGCGAAGAGGCAAGAGTCTCCTGAGAATCTGTGTCGACAAAAACTCTCCTACTTACTGTACCTGAAAACAGGGACACGTTTTCTGGGGGAAAAACAAACGCCATAAATACTGTATCAGCTCAGCGATGCAATTTCCATTCACTTTTGAAACATCAGCGGAAGCGTCTGCTAAATGAATGTAATGATGCAATTTCCATGTCACTATTAAGAAACTATCAACGAAGTTGTTTAAAATACAAAACGTTAGTCAGCTTCGATACTATGAAGTAAATGACTTCATCTTAAATGACAAACACTTATTTTCAAGAAATGACTAAACTTACTATGATCAACGTAAGAGTGTTTGGATGAAGAAGATGGTTTGAGGGTTCACTGGTGGTGTGAAGGAGACAGATTTTAAAATGGTGTGATAAAAGGAGAATAACAGATGGAGAGAAGGGAGCTCTACATCTGGAGGGATGTGACAGTGTGGAGAGAAAGTAGTTCAGCCGCAACGCGCCATCGCTGTCGCTGTTCCCGTTTCTGTCCTGGAACGCCCCCCCCTCCCCCCTCCCAACCCCGCTCCCCCCCCCCAGGTCTGTCTGGCTGCTTTCGCATCGAGCATCCAGACTGCTGTCACATGCTCCCGAGGGCTCCCTAGGGTGGACAGACAGCGCCACGGCCCAGCGACGGTCTGCCCCGCCCGACACCCAGCTGAGCCGCGGGGAATGAGCCGGAAAAGAGCAGACACGCTTCCCAGAATGCCCCACAACCGGACTTTCAACACCTCGGGACAGCTGGCCCCTGCTTGACTAGATCCTGCCATGCCACAAGTCCTCATCTCCCTTGAGGAGATGGACCAAGTCCACATCTCCCTTGGGAGATGGAACAAATCCAGGTCTCCTTTGAGGAGATGGACCAAGTCAACGTCTCCTTTGAGGAGATGGACCAAGTCAACGTCTCCTTTGAGGAGATGGACCAAGTCAACGGCCCTCTTCAGGAGATGGTGCAAGTCCAGGTCTCCCTTGGGGAGATGGAACAAGTCCAGGTCTCCTTTGAGGAGATGGACCAAGTCAACGTCTCCTTTGAGGAGATGGACCAAGTCAACGGCCCTCTTCAGGGGATGGTGCAAGTCCAGGTCTCTCTTGAGGAGATTGAACAAGTCCAGTTCTCCCCACGTGGACTTGGACTTAATCTCTCTGCAGATGAAGCCTTGGCTCACCCCACCGGTCGGCAGTGAAAGGGATACTCATTCAGAAAACAGGTGGGCTGGCCTCAGCTACGCAGCTATGCAGCAGGTGCGGGGGGGGGGGGGGGGGCAGTTGTGTCTGCGAGACGCTGCTGTGGGGGTGTCCGCTTCCCTCTGGCATGGCGGGTGACTCAGCACAGTCAGAGCCAGGCCCGGAGTTCATCCCTCCAGAGCACAGAGCTTGTCACACTGCCACAGCAATCAGGCCCTGCCATGTCAGACCTGCACCAAAGGCCAGAGGAGGAGGACCTGGGGGAGGGGCCTGGAGAAGACCTATGTCACAGAGCTCACGAGACGCCACCCAAGCCTGTGGTACTTACATCATACTGCCCGTCTGTCATCACTTAGACAGAAATAAGTTTTTTTTTTTTTTAAAACACCAAGTAATATGTTACTATGAGTACATGAGATGGCAACATTTTCAGTTAGACATTTCAAAACAGCTATAAACTTCACAAGTTGATAAATTTCGCTTGGGTTAATTGTCAAAAACAACCCCCTCAGGTCAGTCCTTACCATTTACTCTGCACTTCCATTGCAAAGCCCTGTCAAATGAAAACTGCAAGGCACCCTACAGATAATCCTGGCAGTCGATAATCCTTCTCCTGTCCCCAGCCCTTGAACACGGTGTACACTGATACTTGTTAAATCCTGGTACCCACCTTCTGGAGGGCTGAAGATTTGGGGGGGGGGGTCTGTCAATGCTCACAGAGGCTACTCACTCAACAGCCAATCATTCAGCTCTTCAGTCAGCTTCAGTCCCTGCTGTGCTTCTTTGAATAGGGATAGAATCCAATTAAATTTCTCTTTTGTTTTCAGTTGAATTTTCCAACACAAAACCTTTCAAGTAAAAAAAACAAAAGCTATTTTACTTGAGCTGCCACCTATTTGAGAAGCTACCCCCCAAGCAAATCTTCCATCTCTCACTGCATGGCTGTCTGAAACCTGACAAACAGAACAGACATCAAGAGGCTTTAAAGATTTCCTGTTTTGCTAGCATCGTGAAAGACATTTACCCAGACAGAGCTTAAATCAAAAGTAATTCCATCAGAACTCCAATGTAATTGGCCCAGCTTTGCAAAGCCGGACAGTACACATGCTATTTCCCAATTTGTGTACAAGAGACAACGCAACACAAAATGAATAGTCTCTGCCCCAGAATGCGTCACCCTAACCTGGAATGGACATTAATTAAGCTTTATGGAGATTTCAATGGCAAATTAAAAAAGTTTGCTGGTTTTTAAATAGCGCACTCAGACAAATGCATTTTTCTTTGAAGACTCGATGCGTGTAGAAATGAGAGCAGGGGAAGAGGCGGGCGGGGACTGAAGGGGGATTAAAAGAGCAGAAAAAGAGAGAGCATGAGAGGAAGAAAGGTGGTGGGGGGAGGGAGCGAGAGTGAGCGAGAGGGTGGGGGCACATCAAACAGAGTGTGAAAGCGAGCGAGAGACAGAGACAGAGAGAGAGAGAGTGTGTGTGAGAGAGAAAAAGAGAGACAGAGAGAGTGTGTGTGTGAGAGAGAAAGAGACAGAGAGAGAGAGAGTGTGTGTGTGTGAGAGAGAAAGAGACAGAGAGAGAGAGAGTGTGTGTGTGTGTGAGAGAGAAAGAGACAGAGAGTGTGTGTGAGAGAGAAAAAGAGATAGAGAGTGTGTGTGAGAGAGAGAAAGAGACAGAGAGAGAGTGTGTGTGAGAGAAAGAGAGACAGAGAGTGTGTGTGACAGCGAGAGCAAGAGAGAGAGAGAGCGTGTGTGTGTGTGACAGCGAGGGATACAGAGAGAGCGAGAGAGAGACAGGGAGAGACAGAGAGAGAGAGAGAGCGAGAGTGTGTGTGTGTGTGTGTGACAGCGAGGGAGAGAGCAAGAGAGAGAGAGAAGCTGTGCAGTTTATCACCGCCCCTCCGCTCCCACCGGTGGCCTGTAATTGGTTTGTTTTGCCCGTGACTGGCTGGCTCACCTTTTCTGCTGCAGCGCTCCGTCCAGCGCTTCCTGCTTGTCGCGCAGCAGCCGCTGGAGGTGGCGGATCTCTCTCTGGTAGGACGCTGCCTTTCCGGCGAAGTCGTCCTCCTGCTCCAGCAGCCGGTGGCCCAGCACCCCCAGCCTGGCGGCCGCCTGCTTTTTGTACACCTGTCGGAGCGGGACGGGACAGGACGGGACGGGTCAGGGGGGGTGGGGGGGGCGGAGGCACAGCACGGCCAGGGCTCAGACAGGACATGGACTCGGTGCCTGGTCGCTGAGCCCTGCAGCTGGAATACTTTTGGGGACCCTGGAATACCTACGTTCAGCCATCACAAGGCAAGACACCCGATCCTTTCAAACTCTCTAAAGCGCGTGTGTGTGTGTGTGTGTGTGTGTGTGTGTGCATATGCGTGGGTTTGTGTGTGCCTGACTGCGTGGGGAAAGTAGAGGGATCTCCTGTGCAGGGTAACAGTGTGTGCAGTGGGAATCAGAACTGTTTAAGTTGTGCATGCTAAAGAATGGACTGTTAACATGTGTAAAGCAATACAGTTAAGCTATCGTTACAGTTCTCAGCATTTCATTATTTTATTAAAAATCTGAGTGCATGATGTTTGTTTTAGTCCCACTGCTTTCTCTTCTGAAAGAGGAGGTATCTGTTGCACAGCATTTGTTGCACTGAGCCGTAGCAATGCGTTAGACTTCAGTACCGAACGCTGGCCATGCTGAGATTAAACGGCAAATCCCTGTCTGGCAACTTGCACTAATTACAGGCTGGGAGTAGCAGACAGTTTCACTACTGCAGCACGCTCAGCGCAGCACAGAACGACATGCACCATTAAAAAAAAAAAAAAAAAATCACCCAGTGTTTTCTCTGGCATCTGCAGCAGGAGCAAGCTCGCAGGCGAGGTAACTCAGCTCCAGACCGCAAGACGGTCCCCTTCTTTCGTCATCTTAGGGATGACGGATATTGTCTTGGGAAAAGGGAGACGTTGTAATAATAAACGGACACGGTCGCACGCGGCGTTCCTCAGCGCCCGCGGTGGCCGATCGGCACGCGCTCAGTCTGCGCTTCCTGACCCGCAGTCGAGCAGCCGGCAGGTGCTGGGGGACGGAAGCGAGCTCTGCGCTCCCTGCTAAAGCAGCCTGTTGATGAAGGCGCTCGCTGCTTCCCCCTCTGGCTCCTGTGGCAGTCGTGAAAAACGGGAATAAGAGACAAAAGAAGTCTCCCGTTGTTTAATGAGCCCCTAGCCCTGGTGTGGGACAGCACCCAGGCAGATCTGATTGCGGGGGGGGGGGGGGGGGGAGATGCACTGAATGGCTGTGGATGATTATTTTTGAAGGAGCAGCCGCTGTTAAAAGGCATCTACACTTTGGGGCTCTGAGGACAAGTCGGGGGTGGGGGGGGGGGGGGATTTATCCGTCTTTTGTTATGAGCCCTAATCAGAGGGCTGCTGCTGCTGCTGCATGCAGTAAGACAGGCGGTGAGGAGCACGCTGTCAAACCCCGCCATGGATCAGGCGGCCAGCGCGCGGGCTGACTCGGTCCTGGCGCCCGCGGCCGCACGTGCCCTGTTTTTTGGACGTCGGGCGGCGTGGCCTCGCTTACTTATCGATCGGGCGAGCGGTGCCGGACCGTCGCGGGACCGCGGGCGCTCGTCTTCGCGCGGCCGAGCCGAGAGACTCGTGAGGCGCGAGGCGGCGAAGCCTCTCCCGGTCTCACGCAGCGGCGCGGCTCCGCAGGCTGCCGGAGCTGCCTGTCCGTACCGCCGCTCGCTCGCCTGTCAATAACGCAGCCCCCCCCCCCAGAAAGCCGCTCGCGCCTGTGGCTCTGCGTGTGTGCGCTCGCTCTCCAGAGAGCGGCGACTCAACACGGCGCCCTTAACATCGTCTTCACACGCGGGCAAACTGGAATTACGCAACTAAACAACCGCATTTTACAATCCCGTTTGTTTAACTTTTATTTCAGGAATAGGTGCAGTGTTATTAGAGGTCTGCGTGGCGAATTGTTTAAGGCATCGAGTCAATTTGGCCTGTTTATGGTTAGGGAGGTCCATTTAAAGATAAATCCTCTTCATAAGATCAAATTAATCACGCAGGCAAAGTGAAATTACTGATAGTATCCGCCTATCTATTAACATGTTAACAGGGAAGAAATTAATCTGAGGTTTTATTGTCAAAGGTGACACTGGCACACACCCCTCTCTGTAGCCAGACCTGAGCATGATCACAGACACATTGTCCTAACGGTAAATACAGATTGTCCCGGATATTTTCCTCTGGATATATCTGATTATATTTGAGGTCTAGTGAAATCTTCGACATTTCCTCATTCATTTCCAGAACAGGCCAGCTAATACAACAGATGAGAGTGGCACATCATGATCTAGATTCTAGTAGCTCCTGCACTTAATGCTGACCCGCAGATATGATGCACAATAAGACAAAACAAATAGAGTAAATGCAATCGGACAGACACGGTAAATAAAATGAGTAAACACACTGAGTCAATCTCTCTCCCTTTTTATAGTACTGAATGATTTTCTACTAGAATTGAAATAAAATAAAACATAACAAAAAATGTGCAGCTATTGTGGGAGAATTTTTTTTTTTTTTTTTTAAACCATGAGGAAATATTGGGCCTGGCAACATAGACTCTGATGTCTGAGGTCTGACACGGCGAACTGTGTGACGCCACGGACTTTGAGAAAGAATGACAGCGTTGGCGAAGCTGTGGGACAATTTAGTGAATTGCATGATACAACTGTGGCTCATATACAGAGTAAACAGGCCTGAGTGCTTCCAGCCAATACAGACTGGAGACGGCAGGACAAAGCGACCTTGCAAGAGGCAAAGCAGTCTGGCAGGTCTTAGCGTCTCTGAGGGGCATCCTGTCAGCGAAAAGCCCCAATAACGGGCCCTATGACACAGTCTGATCACTGACAGAACGAGTGTGATTTAGATGCCATTGTGAACCGCCACGGCAGAGCAGCACTCTCATTTAAAAGGGGACAAAAAGAGACAAATGTGACCTGGGTGAGCGCTCACTTGATTTACGTTATTTTGTTACGGACGTGCGATGCGACAGACACCCGCAGCAACCACGGGTGAATTATCGTCAGCACGTAAAGTAATGGTTCTGAGCCATGCTATGTAGGCCTGAGGATCCATCAACCGGGAAGACGCTGCCAATTGCCAAAATGACAGCAGTGTGAATTAACATTTTCACTAGGGAAAAAAAAAAGAAACAAATAATGAATAAACGCTCAAGGACACTGGCCGTTCCTCTGCACAAACGCACTCGTGACGGCGGTACCGGATCGTAAACGGGGGGCGCAGAACCGGCAGCAGCACCGGGCCCACCCTGTCCTTAGGCGGGAGGCGTTAATGAGGCTCGCAGAACTACCGTGTGGACCGGGCGTCTCGGACAGGCAGCGGCCACGGGGAGCAGGCCGTGGCCGCGTAGCACCGGGTTAGCGGGCGTAGCGCCGGTTGCGCGACGCGGTTAGCACGCTAGCGCGGTTAGCGCTAGCGCCAGCGCACCGCGTTAGCGCCGGGTTAGCGCGGCGTTAGCGCCCGGTTAGCACCGCGTTAGCGCCGGGTTAGCACCGCATTAGCGCCCGGTTAGCACCGCGTTAGCGCCGGGTTAGCACCGCATTAGCGCCCAGCTAGCACCGCGTTAGCGCCCGGTTAG
Source organism: Anguilla rostrata (assembly GCF_018555375.3). Lineage (NCBI taxonomy): Eukaryota > Metazoa > Chordata > Actinopteri > Anguilliformes > Anguillidae > Anguilla > Anguilla rostrata. The sequence goes on from NC_057948.1 coordinate 30,118,100, forward strand.
CGCGGCGTTAGCGCCGAGTTAGTGCGGCGTTAGCGCCACATCAGCGCCAGGTTAGCACCACGCTAGCACCAGCCTTCACAGGCCCTTCATCCGCACTGGCATCCAGCAGCAACGGTTGCATGTTTACACAAGCCCGTTATGCTCAAACAGCAAATTTATGCGTCACATAAAGCGCCACGTTGCCCCAACAAAGTGATCAATGCATACAAGAGGCTGGGAAGCATGCAGGTAACCCACAATGGTGTAAAACTAAGAGACCATTTTGCACAGAAATAGAAAAAAAAAGTTCTATTTTTTGCACAAACATTTGTTAAAAAAAAAAGAAGAGATCATTGTTTGTTCAGAAATGCTAATGTGCTTCCACCATTTGGGAGATAATTGCCATCATTTGTATTCAGATCTCTTTCCAAATGCATTGGCAGCCATGCTTTATGATGTTGGTCCAATCAATCTGTTCACTTTATCCGGCTAAATTACAATAGCCATTGTAGTGGGCCTGCTATACATTGGCCACGATCACTGAATCACAGCGAGAGAAAGCAAGGCTTCTGTAGGATGTATCGGCATTGTTGTTTCATGAAGGTGAAAGATGACAGAAAGATTACAGAAGGTAGATGTGAAAATGAAAATGAAAATGATACGCTCAGTGACTCGGTACAGCTGATGCAGTACACATATCACGAGATTATGGCCCTTTTAAATCATCCCTCATAGGCTGATGTGTCCTGCCTAGAATGCATGCTAAAGCTTCAGCAACAGGCCAGTCTAATCGCCCTCTTAATACACATTCACATATTGCTGCAGAAAGCCATTACACAGCTGGCAATGTGTAACGGTCGGCAACAGATTTCCTTCCCCCAAACATTTATGCCCAGGAAGTCCTCTGCCTGCAATGCAAACCAACAGGAGTTTGGAGGCGTAGGAGGGGAAAACTCTGCCACAGCTCTGCCTGTGAATGCATGGATTAGCAACAGGGAGGCAAAGTACTCAATGTGCCAGCAGCTAAGGCAACACTGACTTCCATCATCTCAATGCAGGGAATAGCCGGTGGACAGGAAGTTGCTTACAATGTAGACCCGCTTCAGATGTGGGTAAATTATCTCCTTCATTAACAGAGACAGAAGCAGGAATGGTCTCACGGTCCCACAGTAATTGAAAAGGCAATATTACTGTACATCGGGCCTAATTACAGTAATCAGAGGTGCGTCACATACTCTCCGAGGAGAACCGAATCAAAGACTCAAAGCTCTTTTACGCATTCCCTTGAGCTGCTGTTCCACCGTATGGTACCGGTTCAACTCTACTCGCTTTTGGCACCAGGTACTTCGATTTCCGCTGCAGATAGTACCCCCGTCAATGTAGCTGGTCGTCATAGCGACGCCGCCTGAAACGCGTTGCTCTGTCCAGTCAGTGGTCTGCAGTGTTTTCACGTCACCTTTTGGTATCGCCTCAGCTCGCTTGGAACCTCGACGTAGGTGATAACAAATAAAGTACCAGGTACCAGGTACTATCCACAACTTTTTCCCGATGGAAAACCAAAAAAGTCGAGTAGAGTCGAGTCGAGTTGAGCCGGTACCATGCGGTGGAAAAGCGGCTTTATAGCTCCTCTGAACATTTTTCGGATACCAGTTCTAAGGACAGTAAAAGCCAAAATGATATGCTGAATGTGACCAGCATGAACACACTCATGAAGTCATTCCATCAACAGAAGCAGATCAGACATGCTGATGGTGGATCCAGAGCTGTTGATATGATGTCTACTTTTTTTTTTTTTAGCACAATTTATCTTATGATGTAGAGCAGTGCAGAGCATTTATTCCTGGTCCTGGTGGGCCGCAGGGTCTGCTGGTTTTTGTTGTTGCTCGGCACTTGATTGATCAAATAAAGCAGTCGATTACGCAGTTAGCTCACCTCACCTGGTGGTTTCTTGGGTCTGAATCGGCCGCTGATATTGAGGCGAAAGCAGAAACCAGCAGACCCTGCGGCTCTCCAGGACCAGTAATGAAGATCACTGGCACAGAGGAACCGCCGAACAAACTTAATTTTACCGATGCTGCAGAATTTCCCATTTGCTCGTTCATAGCAGTAACCACTTCTCAAGCTCGTGGGCTTGTTGCCAGGTACCTCCACGGGAGAGCTTTGCAGCCGTTTTCTATCCAGCAAAAACAAGGAGGGGGGGAGGAAAAACAATGTGGTGTCTCAGACAGAGCTTTTCAATGTAACATCAGCTCCGGTTAACTGGCACAGCCTTATTCGATAAGGGAAGCACGTCCTTCATCACCACCGACACTCCTGCTTTCACAAAATGGGAATCATAATGGCCGCGCTGACCCACGTGCTGGAGCAAAACCAAGGGAAACACAGGAAAAGAGCCCGAACGCAGTAATTAGCCGAGCGGACCGACCGGCTAACGGAACTTCTCGTCGCAGACGCACCGTTCGGCAGTTTGACACCACAGTTAAAAACCATTAACCGTTACCCTTCAGTGGGAGGGGAGGTGGCAAAACCCAGTGCCTTAACACCGCGCTCAGCTGTGCCGGTCTGTGAGCCGGCTCCCTCGATATTTACCGGCCCAGAGAAACAAAGCGAGAGCTGGCCTCCTTTCGATTACAGCCCGCCCCCAGCTGAGAGTGGTGGAAGAGCTGGACCCGCAGGCACGCCGGTGAACCGGGACATGAGCCTCTAACTCACTGCTGGTGCCATGAGACGGATATACGATAAGCTCTGTGGTCCGCTGTCGTGGAAAAGAAGTATCCGGGCGGTTTACTGGGGTGGAATTGGCTTCCAATATATTTTACAGCGCAGGAGACAGGCTGAACCCAATTCTATACAAACACAGCTCTATGTGCCTGATAACGTCTCATCGAAAATCCAATGGATTTTGGATTTAGATCAGTAAGGCATATTCGATTCTGTGCTTCCCCAACAGTTTGGGGAAGGCCCTTTCCTGTTTCAGCATGACAGTTCCCCCAGGCACACAGCGAGGTCCATATAGAACTTGACTGCACACAGCCCTGACCTCAACCTCAACTGCGAGCCAGGCCTAATCGCCCAATCAGTGCCCGACCTCACTAACGCTCTTCTGGCTGAATGGAAGTCAATCCCTGCAGCAGTGCTCCAACACCTAGTATAAAAACTTCCCAGAAGACTAGGGGTTGTAATAGCAGCAACGGGCAGGCCAACTCCATATTAATGCCCATAATTGTGGATGAGATGTTGGATGTCAGGTGTCCACATACTTTTGACCAAGTAGTGCATCTTTAATTCTGACTTTATTCAGCGTTCCACACAATTTTTTTTAGAAATGGTAAAAAGAAAGGTGTCCATTCAGTATTATTTGAGACAAAGCGCCCAGATCACCCAGAGATCATTAGCTGAGCAGGCAGGGGACTGTGGAGAGGCGGAACATTAAGCATTTCTTCTGCAGTTTACCAGAGACACTCTTTCCCCTCAAGTCAGTCATCAAATTGGCTATCACGTCTGAATACTGCTGAAGAGCGACAGATTTTTCTGCTGCTGCAACGTTTCCACATAACCTTTAAGGATATCGTCTCTGCTGAATGCAAATCAGGTTGAGACACTGTGAAAAGGATATTTTAACAGTGCTTTAATTCTGAATAGCCTAATCGCCTGAAGACAGTTTTTAAAGCGATGCCAACAAAGGGCACTGGTGATGGATGTGAAGTTCTTTATCAAACTCCTGAAAAGTGAATACACACACACACACACACACAAAAAAAACCTATTAAAATTCATTTGGCCAGAATGAAACATGGCATGAATGAATTTTTAATGAGTGTGACCTTTGAGTGATTGGAAGCGACACATCGCGCCCGTCGTGCGCCGCCCTAGACGAACGCCTTGGCCTGCGGATCCTCCTCAGCGGCCTGGCGTGAGCCAGGGTGATCATGGGAAATGCTTCCGCGGATCGCATTTCTCCGGCTTTGTGGCCAGGATCTCGGAGGCCCGGTCCCCTCCTCTCCTCTCCCCCTCCGCGGGGAGGTGCACCGCCACGACAGAGCCGGGTAATTGTCATGTAAATCGGCCATTAACCTTTCCGCCAGAGCCCAGGAGCGGAGAGAAATGTTTACCGAGGAGACGACATGTCTGGCGTGGAGCGGGCGTGTCTCCGGGGGGGGGGGGGGATAAATCTTTTTGGGGGGAGCACCCAGGAGAACCTGACAGCCCTTCCACTGCTCACTGACAAGTCATATATCAGCTACAAATGGCACCCGTTAATCAAACTCAGCTTAATGCATAACGCGCACCACAAACATTTGTAAGCATTAATAAGGACACACACAGTCACATGGCCAGGTCTCTATAAGGCACAAAATCATTCACCGAGGACAGCATTATAACATGCTAGGCTGGCGCGTTGAAGGATGAACACTTAACCATGACTCAATAACCCAAAGAATGATCGTTCATTTTAAGACCATTAGTAGTTAACGGAATTAACGGAATCAAACAGAAAAGACAGCTAATTGTGAGGGGCGATATAAAGACCATACACAGAAATCCCTATTGCATAACACAGTAAATAAAGCTGCATACTCAGCTGCATTGCCTACTACTGTGTGGCTCTGTCCCATTTCAATCCCACTCATCTTATGCACGTCAGCGAGCAAACTTCAGAGCATCTGCAATTATCAGTCGATTGGAGTGTAAAACACAGCAAGGGCATTTCTACAAGCACCCAGACACCTGGGGGAAGCATTCGTCCTTCCTGTTATCGATACAGAAACGTGTCGGTGGGTCTCCGTCTGCCAGGACAGCTGCAGAATCAGATGTGAGACCGCTGAAGTCTGACACCTCTGCAGAATCCTGAATTAGGACTGTGCCCCAGCTTCAGAGCAGTGAGAGAGAGAGAGAGAGAGAGAGAGAGAGAGAGAGAGAGAGAGAGAGAGAGAGAGAGAGAGGAGAGAGAGAGAGAGAGAGAGAGAGAGAGAGAGAGAGAGCGAGCGAGAGCGAGAGCGAGGCGAGAGCGGAGCGAGGCGAGAGCGAGAGCGAGAGCGAGAGCGAGAGAGACGAGAGGAGAGCGAGCGAGAGAGAGGGAGGAGGAGAGGCGAGAGCGAGAGCGAGAGCGAGAGCGAGAGCGAGAGCGAGAGCGAGAGCGAGAGCGAGAGCGAGAGCGAGAGAGAGAGAGAGAGAGAGGAAAGCACGCACAACAGGACACAGAGCAGAGCATTTCACAGAGCGTTCCCAATGATCAAAACCAGCACAGTCAGAGAGTCAGAAAGAACCTTTCCGCAGACAGAGAATAAAAGGGCACACACACACGGCAACAAAAGGCCACTTAGGGTCTCATCAATATTTACTACAGGAGGCGTGCCCTTGCCAAATGTAATTTATTTGAGAGGATAAAAATTAAGATGAGACAGGGATAAATCTGACAGGATAAATCATTATATATACATTCACAAACAAGTCCAAAACACATTCACTACAGCTCAGCTTGTTTGGCACTCCCACTTTTCAGGGACTGCCCAAGCCATTAAGAATAAATAAATGCCCTTCCTTAAAATCTAAATTTGTCTACCTTCAATTCCACACGCATTTAAGAGCAGCAGACCTCCAGAACAACAGGACGAATGGCAGAAAAGGCTGAGCTTAACAGGCTGGACTAAATGGCATTTCCAGGAGCGTTTTACCATTAACATACGTCCTGACGCAGAATAACCACCTGTCAGTTCCTTTCACAGACCTGATTGCAGTGGTAACCAATGGTAACCATTTGCAAGGTTAACGCAACCTTTACCTCCACAGTCACCGCACGGGCTGTCAGTAGCATGTTTACAGCCGGTGCAGAAAGACCCTGTGGTCCGCTCGACTGACCAGCACACACGGTCTCGCGTGGGGGGGGCGGGGGGGGGCACCCTGCCGAATTAAACCCTCCGCGGGCACGGCTCTCGCCCGCCGGGCGCTGCCCTGCGTGACTCCCCGCCCGGCAGGCGGCACGGTCAGAATTTCATCCCCGAGTTCACGGGACCCATCCCTTCACCCAGTCCTTCGGCAGGACACGCCCTCCCAGGAAACCGGGCCTCCGCAACGTCGTTTTAAAAAACCGCCCGTTTGCTCGTTTGTGAGGGAAACGCTGTTTTCAAACAGCAGACCTTCCCAGGAAAACTAGCACGGTGGGAGGGCTGCGCAGACGCCTGTAACTCCAGCACAGGCGTGAGAGTCAGGCAGCTGCAAACTGGGGCAAAGTGCGTTTTCCTCCACTTGGGACACAGTAACAGCACTACAGCACTTGCAGATGTGCTTGAGGAATCTTGGGTTTGGCTGCCTTTTCACTGCGGCATGCTGACCGTTCGATTCCTTAGCTTTCGCGTTAAAGGCACACTATGCAGGATTTTTTTGTTTTTTGTTTTTACCTTAAAACAATTACAGAAGAACCATGCTAAGGCATGTCTATGATTCAACTGGCGATCTGTCTTCATGCACTTTCGCCAAATTTGTGCACCTTTACCTGTGTTTGTTATTTTAAAATGTGTTCTGGATGTTCCTAGGCGTGGTACTCCTTTCTGTGTGGGGAGGGGTGGGCGTGGCTACAGAGCCTGTAGTTTGGGATCGGATTTAATTGGAGTGTTTCTTGCTAGCTAGCTAACTAGTGAAGACGGCCAGACACAGCGAAGCAAATAGACAAGTTGGCAAGGGCTCGTTTGAGAAGCGAACCTTGGAATCCTCGGTGGCATCAGGTGAAGGTCACCCAGGGGATGAAAAGCAATGCAAGCAATGACTTGTTGTCTGTTGGACCTAAAAAAGTAATCTTATCTCTAGCTATCCAGCTAGCTACATTAGGTCGAGTACTTGGGGTGAGTGGGCGGGGTTGAAGACAGAGGAGGAGACTTTGATCGTAAATGCAGAACCACAGGAAGGAAAAAATCTGCATAGTATGGTTTAACACTGAAGACAAGAATACAAGGGAACATTTAGACACACACAATGAAAAGGCACTTAACGGACTCGCCCCTGCTGCACAGGTATAAAATATAAAATATTCTTCAACAATACAATACTGTTATTCTGAGCATCCTGTAAAAAAACATCTGCTTTCTTTTATTTTCACTCTCAACTGTCAGTTTTTTCAGGGCATTTCACCGTAGGGATTTCAGGGTCGGCTAAGAAAACATTTTCACAGCACATTTAATTTCTAAAAAAGGGCACACGTCAATAGAGTGTAAACAAAAATAATGGCTTTAAAATATTCAGGAGGGGGAATAACAATCTGAATAATTCATAATTTACAACAACTCTGCAGCAAACCACATTATCTAAATCAATATGTTAAACGTAGCTGAGAGTTGACACCCGCTGGACAATCTCAAACGCAAGAATGCGGAAAGCAGTGGCATCTTCAGAATGTGGACCTGACAGACGTACGCTACAGGAGATGCTTTCGACGAGAACGGCACCGCTACAGAACAGAGCACAGAACCAGCGACGGCGGTCCAGAAATAGGCGGCTCTGAGTCACAGATGCAGTGTATATTCTGGGGCTGGAGAGACAGCGCACGCCATCTGCGCCCGGTCCGCACGCGAAGGATTCGACAGACTCGATTCCCGCTCCGCCGCCCGTCATGCCCGTACCGAGGAACCCAATCCCCCTAATGACTGTGCGCTCAGTGACACTATCGCTGCCATTACTTGACTGCTAAGGGGATCATGTCAACCCATTACCGTACACACACGCCATTTTTCTCCACATAATAAGCGGAATGTTAGGGAAGGTGATGTTCGCCCCGCGGTAAGAGGGACTGAGAGTGGGAGTGATGCTGAGGTGAACGAGACAGTAAGAATAATAGAGAGAGCCCGCGGCGTCAGCACACCATGCCTAAAACACCAGGGGGTCTTTTGCCGTACGCAGGCCGCCAGCCGGACATTTTGTGCCGTTTTCACGCTAGAATATGCAGACTGCAACACGAAAGACATGTTTAAGAACCGTCTTTAGAGCAATCAAGAGAAGGATCTACGTATTTTTCACAAGACATACACATACAGACGTAGGCATCTAATATCACCACCTATGGTATGCCATGTTTCCCAAATAAATTATAAGGGTGTCTGAATTCTCACAGCTATTAAGGCATTTTGTTTCATTTCAGAAGGTTTTGGGAATGTGATAAAATACATGAAAATGATGCTGTTGTAATTGCAGATAAGGCACTTGGCCAAGTTCCCAAAGGAAATACTCTGTTCACAATGCATTTTTAATGGCACCAAATGAATAAATTATTCTATAGCATATGTTTACCATTGAACATTTCAACAGTGCTTTTACCCTTTTTCTGTGAAACATATGGTACTTCATTGTCAAAGACCTTCATAAGAAATAATGAGGACAGACCAGATCATAAAGCACCAATCATTTTTGCATGCAGCCAATATATGGCATAAAATGAGCTTGTAAAATGAGCTCAAGACTCCACACATACTCAGCTGGTGGGAAGCTAATATACTGATAAAATATGCAGTAAGAAATGTAAAATACCCGTGGGCTGTAGGACCACCTGCATTGGCGAAAGCGAGTCATAATAATAAAAGGCTAGCCGAGTTAATCCACGATTTATATAAAAAACATAATGAAAAAATAAATGGAGAAAATGGTATTTTTTATGATAAGCGAAAATAGAACTGCAAAACAACTGCAGTAAAGCTAAACTTGAAAAGTACAATATACCATGACAGAATATCCTCCACAAGAATATGCCCATTACAGCTTTCACAACCTTTTGTTTATGTTATTAATTACTATTTATACCTGTAATCAACTACAGATTTATACAGTCACTATAATATACTACAAGTAAATATAGCACTAATTATGGGTGTGCAGAGACAGCACTATGTGGGCATCTTCAAACAACTGCGTTCGTAGTCACATTCAAGAAAAGGGGGGGGGAGGGGTGTTGGTGGATGGCAATAATGCACTTTTTCCACCAATCTCACCATTAGGCATTTTCAGAACACCATTTATCAACTTTGAATAAAAAAATTATTCTAAACAACACATTTACTGTTCATTTCTGAATAGGGTATTGGGGTTCAGACACACCACTATCATTAATCATAGTAACGCCTCCAATACACACAACGGCATCTTTTTAAACGAAACAGACAAACAGACCAAATTTCAGGATGCAGGCCTAGATATGAAACACGCGGAGGTGGATGCGCAGTCCAGATAATAAATCACAGCTAACAGCCTGCACAGCACCGAGAGCAGGAACGCAATTAGCTTCATTAGCCTCGTCTTTCTGGAAGCTTCTCCCATTTGTTTCTCTGTCACACGCAGGTGAACAGCTGGGGACAAAGTGAAAGCCTCATGGTGCACTGATCTGGAGCTTGGTGGGGTGGAAATTAGGATTTTTAGCCAGAAATTGCTGCAATTTGAAAAAACTAATGTGATAGCACTTACACGGAAAAAATTTGAAATTTGTTCTTGTAGTCAAGACAACAGGAGTGGCTTACCAGGGATTTATACAGAATCTGATAAATGCACTTAGCCCGAAAGTGTGACTTTCAGATTTATTCAGCCCAAACTAATTTGGAGGAAGCATTCCCGAAAACAATTTGAGGCATTTTCAATTATTGCTTTACTTCAGTACGCAACTTAAAAATGTACGAAAACATTCAGGAGCTGACGAGTCATTGCACGTCGCTCAGGATAATGAAATGTAATGTCATGAAATGTACCAAATAGTTATATTGAACTAGATTTCTGAGAGAAGCTCAAGGCTGTACTGGCTGCATTCTGCTCTGATCACACAATCTCATGCTGCTGAGCGCTTTCCCCTCCGCAAGACACCAGCAAGTCTGTAAAAAAAAAAAAGCGAAAGACTGTGGCTGATTATATTTCAGCTGCTTTGTCCTCGCAGCAGAACAGGGGAGTTGCGGCCGGACAGCAACAATAACCATCAGAAACATTAGCAACTGATGTATGACAGTTGAATGACTTGATTTGTTATTAGAATAAATTTACACCGGTTTAGCCAAGAATATTTTATATACGAAGGTCATGTTAGAAGAACAAACTACTATTGTCAGGCTTGTGAAACTTGCTGAAACACACAAAGCGTGTGAGCAATTTACATAACGGCGATTATACGAAACCAGAAACTTTTGCAGGAAAGTTGGAAAACAGCCACGGGCGACATGGCTTCATCCCAACGTCACTGCCCTCTAAAACACAGTGAGGTAGCTGAACCCCAGCAGGACTGGCCCTTGCTCCCCCTCCCGGCTAGCTTCAGGACCCATACTCCATCAACTCAGTAACTGGCTGCCGGGGCCCTCAGGCAAGACTATTTCCACACCTCTGTGCATGACTGCAGGGCCAGTGATGGCCTTCTCCCTCACTTGCTGAAGCCTGCAGAGTTTTTCGGTTTGTGTGCTGAAGCTGACATTCAACTCTCGCTTTTTCCCTTCCTAAAGTTGTGCAAGTATCAGAGTTGCCACTTTATGAGGCAAACTGGCTTTTACTTAAGACAGGCAAGGTTATGGTTGCTAACACACACACATATACATATGAACTCAGCTGAGCCACTGACAAGCATGGCACACCAAACACACCAGCAGCATCATTCATTCCACTGAGACCACTGTCTCCATTGCTGGTCTACTACCATATACCACCAAAACCTGCCGAGTATATCCAACAAAGCATATCTAGATCCTCCCCATCTCAGCGCTACACAGACAGCCAGTTATTGAACGGAAGAGCAATTTATATCAATCTCTGCCCATTTTATGTCCACCATTTTGCATGCGATCACTAGCATAATTATACGTCCCCCTTCCATTCCTTTTCATTTGCCTGAATAAAATTTCCGCGTTTAATCCATTTAAACTGTAAATACTAAGCGCTGCCTGCACAATCCACAAGGAAAGGTAACACCGCTACCTAGTGCTGCTCTTGTCAGAGAATTACTCATTGTGTTCCTCCCTGCCTCCCCATCTCCCCCTGACAGCACCTGTAGATTGTGCTGTATTTCCAACTGTATGCTTGCAGACGTACGACTTGCACATCACAACTGATGTACCAATGGAAATCTATGAACTGTTAGTCTAAGAAGGACTGTTGGAGTAATGAAGTCAGAAGCGGCCACCAGACGAATGTAAAAACTGAATGGTTCATACAGCTAAATGACAGGATATCAAGCAGGCCATAAAATTAAACCTGTTTCATCCTATTAAAACAACCTGCAAAGGTCATTTCTGAAATTGGATTTAGTTGTTTTTCCTTAACAGCTGCTATACAACATATTGTGATTGCACATAATACTCCAACAATGTGCCTCACACAGTCATAATTCTGACAATATCAACTGTTTAAATGTTCATGTTGAAAACATTAAACCACAGCTGGTGTGTGCTTATCCTTTCAAAACGGTTTCCTTTAACTGGATTCAAAGTTTAATAGCGAGCATCATTGATGATGATGCCACCTTTTTGTCATAAATGAACAGAAATGACTCTTTTAGCCCAAACTTGTGCCTGGCGTTTGCCAAGAGAATACAGCAGTAGCAGCAGTCAACAGTGCTAAGGGTTTGTTCAATATGAGCTGTAAGAATTGGCTATTCAGAATTGATTGAGAAAAAAAAAAAAAGTCAAGCTTTTTTTATGGAGCAACACCCTTACAGGTGTGTGGCGCAGACAGGCTCTGCGTGAGGCGACTGTGCAGAACGGGGTTGTGAAATCAGGCGATCGCTAACACGATCACGCACAGGACCAGCTTGTCATCTCGGGGAAAAAAATGAAATGGAACAAGGCAAGTTTCGTGTCTGACAGGAGGTTATGGATGCACAGCAGGCCTTCCGCAGCGAGAGAGCTCGTTTCTCACGTTGCGTCGCAAGAAAACTTTGACCGAATCTTAATATTTTGACTCCAAGAAATTACTTTGCGTAGTTTTTTTTTATTCTCCCGTTTGTGTGCGCCGAGTGTCACAGCTGAAGGTCCTTCAGGAAGCGTAAGGTTCTATCTGATGTTTACCTGGTTGAAAAGGAAGAAACAATAAAACCTTATTATGGAGACTGCAGAGGATCAGCTTTGTCCAAATGCTGAAAAGCCATCATATTACCAGTGTTTTCACCAAGTACACAATGGATGGACTCTCATGCTTTGGCCATATAACCCTCAAAAGCTCTATGCGTATGTATTATCAGTTACGAACAGTCCAGACATCCATGAAGAGGACTGGCTTTAACAAGCCTCTTTTTAATGACATCGAAACAGCCAGTGGGATAAAACAGCAGCCTTCAGGCACTTGTGAAACACATTTCTCTGGGATTATTTCTTTTTGTTATTTGGTTTCAGCCAGAATCTATTTTTATTAAATGTAGAGAATTACATACACAATTAATTAATAGGTTTATTTGTCCTCCAGTAAAAAAATAAAAACATGATCAATTTCCTCTGGATGAAGAAAAGCTTTCTCCATTACCCTCCGATATGCTATTCAATCAACAAACGGTAATTAATAATGTTAATTGTGCATTTGAAGACAGGTAAATAAATAATATGGATCACTAATCCTGAATTTATATGTCACTAATCCCGCATTTAAATAGAGACAAAGCACTCCTAATTTCTCCTAAAAAAAGTATGCCTTCAATTATCCATAAACAACTGTAAATGCCAAACCTTGGGAAATAAATATTTTTCAATAAAATTAAAAAAAAATCCAAAATGTGTCTGTAGACGGCACACTGAAATGGATATCATTTGTCTTTTATTGCCACGGGAGGTCACAGTCCATAAAATCAGGGAATGTCAGAATAGCGACAGACAGTGACCAAAGGAAATTAAGCACAGCTACAGAGAGAGCTATTAACGAGATCACATAAAAGATAACATAAAGGTAACATCGTCCCGACGTAATGCACAAAAGCCCAGGACTACTGCACCACCATAAGCAGCGATCTGTGATATGCAGGTAATAACACGCAGAACTGCTGTCACGCAGCGTTACCCTGTCCAAAGGAAAAGCAATGAAAGGCCTTTGGCACAATACCCCGAGTGCTTCTATTGTTTTTGACAGATTAATCAGGTTTTCTCACAGATAAATCCATAAATAGCTCTTAGACAGAATGTTAAATGCTACCTGCACATTTCCGGCTAACGTCTGGAAGACGACAAACCACAGAGAGCGAAGAACCACACGCCCCGGGAGCACTGGCCTGTACTATTTATCACGTGCGTGTTCGCGTAACACGGACGTCACTTTTCAGGTTAGCGGCTGACCTTTGACCTTACGTACGGCGCTACTGACTGATGACGTGTGTCTGTCCGCCTCTCCCCCGCAGAGCATGACGCAAACATGAGCGGCGCCCAGACGGAAGCAGCAGCAGCAGCAGCAGCAGAGGAGAGGCCCGCCAGCGACGAGCTGGAGTGCAAGATCTGCTACCAGCGCTACAATGCCCACAACCGCAAGCCCAAGATCCTGGACTGCCTGCACAGGGTGTGCGCCCGCTGCCTCAACAAGATCCTGGACATGGGCGACGGCTCGCAGTTCATCAGCTGCCCGTTCTGCCGCCACGAGACCGAGGTCACCGAGTACGAGGTGGCGGGGCTGCCCGACGACTCCAACATCATGTCCAAGCTGGCCACGCGGGACAAGTCCTGGAGCTCGGACAGCAAGGAGGTGGTCCTGACCCCAAAGAACCTCTCGTCCTCCAGCCCGTCCCACGACTCCTCCAACTGCCTGGTCATCACCATCATGGAGGTGCAGAGGGACCTGCAGCGCTCGCCCAGCCGAAACGGCAGCTCGGACTACTACGCGGAGCAGAGCCTGGACTCCGTGTCCGTCACCTCCAACGGCCCCGCGGACCAGGACGTCTTCTCCAAGTTCTGCAACCACGTGCCCAGGATACTGGTCTGGCTGCTGGGCTTCTTCTACTTCGGCTCCCTGCCGCTGGGGATCTACCTGCTGGTGATCCAGCGGGTGACGCTGGGCATCGTGTGCGTGAGCCTGGTGCCCTCCAGCCTGACTGTGTGTCTGGTGTACGGGTTCTGCCAGTGCCTGTGCCAGGGCATGTGCGACTGCTCCTCCCGGAGCTGAATGCGTGTGCCGGGGCACTGCCCGCTCCCCACGGCCTGGCGCCTGAGGCAGAGACGCACAGTACCTCCAACGCCAGCCGCCCACTTTCAATGATGCTTTAAAAAAAATTTAAAAAAAGAAAGACAAAAAAAGGTGGAGATTCCTCTCCGCAACACCTCTCCCATGAGTTGTCATAAATGTCAGTTGTCCCACATCAGAACCAGGTGTAGATCGGGATTTTTTTTTTTAAAACACAGAGCACTCCTTAAGAGTAATGTAACCTGGTAAGATGCACTATAGCACTTGCACTTATTAGTATTACATTGTGGACGAGTACTGTGGTTTTGCTGTCAACCCTGGGATGATGTGACGTGTTACTTATGCCCTGAAGTAGTCAACTTGTCTTTGTTTCTTTGAATTTCACGAATCTGATCCAGAATGCTTCAGTCTAAGATTTGAGACCTGTAAAGTGGTCTTCAAAGGGACCTCTGCCTTAAAAAAGGAAAGGGGAACTACAGTACCAACTGCAGACAACCACAGAAATCAAATGGGAGGTTTTTAAAAATTGATTTTGTATTTATTTATAAAATACATTAAATTGAAAGCGCAAAATTACAGATCCAAATGGTCTCATAATGAAGTTTATTTGTGTGTTGCTGTTCTAAATAGTGACTTGTCTGCTGTTAAAAAAATCTATGTAAAATTCATAGCTATCATTCATGTGCCAACATTGACATTTTAGGTTCTTCTAAATGTTTGATGTTAAAACTGTGAACACTAGAATGTTTGACTGTTCTTAAATCATTTTTAACATTTTCATCTTAAATAATATGCAATGATTTGAAAATGTATGGACTTTAAAATATTTTTTCGCTTCTCTTGGTAATAGAATTATACACAGGAAACCAGAACGTGATTAAACAAATTAAATTTCCATGGACCAAAACAAAACCAATTTAGTGCCAGTGTTTTAATTCCTCAGTGGGAATCTGCCGCTCTCCCTCCATAGAATAATACTGTAATACTGTTTACATACAAAATGGGTATAATACCACTAAGATGTTTCACTGCCACACAGAATAGGTTCTGTCACGCTGTTGATGACTAATATATTTTTGCAGTAGATACAGAAATGAGGACTTTGTGTTAAAATACCAAGATCAAGGAGTACCTCTATTTAAAAGGAAGACAAGAAAAAGGCTAGATCACACCTGTCCGTTATGTGCTGCAGCCCAACAGGGAGACGTGTGGCCACCAGTGGGAGTATAGCGACTGAATCCTTCCCATCCTTACGCCATGTTAAAGCATATTGAGGTGTTGGGGGTTTGTCCACATTCGATATAAGACCTCAGGGCCCATCCACAACCTGAAACATTGCCTTACCTGGATGAGCCACCCCGCAACCCCCAGCTACATGTTTTGTATATATATATTATATTACAGGCATTTAGCAGACGCTCTTATCCAGAGCGACTTACACAACTTTTTACATAGCACTTTACATTGTATCCATTTATACAGCTGGATATATACTGAAGCAATGCAGGTTAAGTACCTTGCTCAAGGGTACAACGGCAGTGTCCTTACCCGGGAATCGAACCTGCGACCTTTCGGTTACAAGCCCAGTTCCTTACCCACTGTGCCACACTCCGTCCTACTCTGTCCTGTATGACATCGTCCTTAAGGTAGCCACATGATCCTCATTCAGGTGCAAACATTTAACTTGGTGACATTGCTGCTTGGTCAAGGTCAGGTAAATAAAACCCATCCAAGATTTATTTTGATAAATTGCTAACAACAGGCACACAAATGTTCTGGCCGTCGATACACTTAACAATTTTAATTAGCTGAAAGCCAAAAAGAGGAATTCTTACAGAGTGCAATCAGGGAGCAAAGCATTCCCTATATGATTTGTTACCTGTTGCAATAGTTGCTCATTTACTGTCTTGTAAATACATGCATTATGAGGTAAGCTTTGATCAAACATATTCTACCATGTTAATTCCATCATATATTATGCTATAATGAAGTTTAAACAGACATATTTATATGAACCATGTAATATTAGTTTACCATGATTACTGAGGATTTCTTTGTTTCAAGTATGGATTTCTCTTCACTCCCAAAATAAGAAGCAAGATTTAATGATCCAAAAATCTAAAAATCAAACTGTGAAGGGTAACAGCACAGATATCCAAATACAAAATGATGTCAGAAATCATCAAATTAAGGGGGGCTGCAGGGTGACAGGCTTGTTACAGATAAGCCACCACACTGTTCCATTTTTGTACATTACCTCACTGCCATGTTTGAACTTCAGTATTTTGACCACAGCACTCACAACCCATAACTGAATTAAGGAAGGATGGTCATATTCAGAGTCCACTAACTGTGGATCATTTCTGCATGTCCTTGCCCGTTTCTCCAACACATCAAATGAGCAGCTGGTGAATGATTCTGACTACATCTTTAAAAAATTCATAACGAACTCATTAAGCTCCCAGGATGATATGCTTGCAGTCCTGAGCACACAGCAGGTTAATTTTGCTAATAAACGAGGAGGAATCACTTTTCATTTTGGCAGTTTTCATCGTTTATACACGCTTCAAGAAATGTCACGCTGGAAAATCAATTCCAACCATTGCAGATATTCTGTTTGAAGTCGTACATAAAAGGCGTCAGTAACAGGGTGATTATTAATGTGAGTGATGCATAAGCAAAGCTTTTCTAAAAAAAAAAGGTCCTAGTGCTCGGACACTCCACTGCAGGTACTCCTGTTGTCTTCTACACAAATCACAAAGCACGATGAACAGTAAATCAATCATTTCAGTTTAAAGGACCACGTCTGGTGGATTATTAAATCCAAATAAATTTTTTACATTCCAGGTGGAACAAGTTTGTAATTAAATAATTTGGGGGCAAGGGGGTAGGTCTGATTTTAACATTGGTGTGGATACATTTGACCATTGTTCTGCAGACAACCAACACCCAAATTTAGGTATTATTTGTTATGTTTGTCAGCCCCATCTAGGCCTAGATAAATAATGAATGGCAGATGATGTTTCAGAGTTAATGGATTTATCGATGGGGACAATTCAATACGTTTTGATTAAATTATCGGTGGGGGCAATTTAATAGTCCCTGCACACTAGTGAGGGTGTGTACCCCTCGTTCCCTCCTTAATCACTGCCTTTGTGTCAGGGGATAAACATCCAACCTGCCAGTAGAACGGAAACCAACTCTGAATGTTTAGAGAATACACAGTATTAAATTCTGCAAGCTAGGATATCCATCACAACATTCATTTCCCTTTTTCAAAACTGACATATATGTGACGTATGATATACTACTAAAAAGCAATATTTGATAGATACACACACTTTTTCATGATGGCAAATATACAGTATACAGTGTGCTGTGCATTGACCCTTTGCAGTTTTCTCTCAAATGAACACAAACCAACAATCCAAATGGAGGCTTTAAACTCATGCATTCTTAATGAGTAAATGCTTTGCATTTGTGCATGCCTCACTTTTTGCGAAGGAACAAAAGATATTTTTCTCTCCACAAAAAATGAAATTCAAATATGCATGTCAACCACACTGGTTAAGAGATTAGAGGAAGACAAACTGCTTCCTGGGAAAATTGACTTAAATATTGAAAAATGAAATTGTATTTATAAACACAATAAAATATTTAAACCCATTTTCAGGCATTTCAGGCATATGTGCAGTATAAATTTTAATAACCTATAAATAATGTAGCAGCAATCTACTTTTTCCCTCCTCATTACTACTTCTTACTTTTTACTTTTTTGACTGTCAAACTTTTTCTTTTCCTGACCATTTATTTTCACGGTTTATGTCAAAGAGCAGAAAATAAATGTCAGGAAAGAGACTGCATTTTGAATTTAATTTTTGTGTTGAAGATCTAGCAGTCACTGCCACTCTGTGCTTACTTGAAATCTTAATTAATCTGGCAGGTCCTTGGCCAGACTCACAAAATGTCCGTCATAAAGGCCTTGGCACAGCTTGGCTTTGTTAAATTGAGTACGACTTCTTGTTGATTCATTAAATTGTGTTCCGGCAGCTTTGGTCTCCAGAGAAGACAATGCAATTTCATGGGAAACAATGAAGACAACAGAGAAGCTAATTCTGTCTGCAGGGCACGCTGGCTAAATAGAGGAGCCAAAAGTATCATTCACAGGGCCTTTTGTCATTAGTTTTCCTATCTGACGATTCTTTCAATCAATTTTCATCAGGTTCCATCAAACAAGGTGCAAGCCTTTATGGCCAAGACCTACGTGAGACGAAAGCAAGACATGCGCTTTCAGTGATTTAAAAAAAAAAAAAAAAAATAGAAATGTCAACACGTTGAAAGGGTTCATATGAGGTTCTCGAAAGCATTATTACTGAAATTTGAGCTTCGATTTTCGTTTTATGAGAACACAATTTTCGAGTTTCCTCTCCTGGGGTAGCACATCCCTCTGGTGCCCAAATAGGCAGGGAAAAATGGTGCCCAGCTGAAAAGGCTAAATCTGCCACATTTACTCACCATTTTATCAGATCTGTCAGTAACTACATAAGCCTGGAAGCTTTTCTATAGCATAGTACTGAAATGGCTAATGTCCATCAGTGGTGTTAGGTATACAACAGGCATTTTTCAAGTAAATATTTCTTACTTATACACACACACTGTATATATATAGTGACGCCAAGAAGGGAATTGGGGTGCTGTCCACAAGGGGGCAGTACAGGCCCTACCGACAGGTAGAGTAAATCGTAGAGTTCTTCCTTAGCCTACCAGGCCCTCTGTGATTACTGATCTCACCAGTGCTCTCTTCCTAATGATGTTCCAAATGGTTGATTTTGTTGGACTAAGGTTTGGCCTGTGTCTCTGACTGTTTTTTTTTCTTTAATATTTCTCGGCCTCATAAACTAGCACAACTCTGGTCCTTATGCTAACGAACCCCAATAATAGACTCCACAAAGCCTAGAATCAAGACAAGATACAGAGAGCTCTTTTATACTTGCACTAAAGAAGCAATTGAACACACCTGACTAATCAGAAAAACCTGTGAAGCCATTTGTCCCAAACATTATATTGCCCTGAAATAAGGGTGGATGGGGGGGGGGTATGCATAACACATGCTGTTATTTCTACATGGTGAAACCAAAATGTATTAAAATACCCATTAATAAAAGCTGAGAACCTGCACTTAAACCACATACATGAAATGTTTGATTGCAAATCTAAAATTGTTCAGTACAGAGCCAAATGAAGGAAAAATATGTCTATGGTCCCCTGCTAAACATTTAGGTAGAAAAAAACAAACACACTGAGTGAAAACCTCTAAACAAAGAGATTCAGATCTCAGCTGCAGTGTAATGAAATATATTTCCATGCTGGATGGCATTTCAAAATCCAATCAGCCATGCTGTGATATCATTTAAATCTTCATAGTTCCCCTCACACCCCATCAAAAACACTGCCCTCTCCCAAATCATGCGCAAAGCACTTCATTATATATTTATTTATTATTTAATTTATTTACCTTGGTTATTCAATTTAGATGATCATTTCAACTCTCTACTGCACACTCACACTCTTTACAGTAAATATGAACCAGAGATTTATTTACGGTGCTCCAGTACATTTTGATTATTTTCCATCTATAAAATGTTGTGATGATGTACATGATCTCCACAACTGCAAGTTTCTGTATCCTAAATCTCTCAGGGAAAATCAGGGTACCGACAGCAACAACGGCAGCAACGCTAATTAAAATGTTGCACTGCATCCATTCAGATCCCTATCCATTCACTTATTATGAAACTGAACATTTTTGAGATGCTTCACTAACCACTTCTTTCTTTCTGATGAACCATTATAGAAACTGACAGTGGAAAAACACATTTTCCAGTGTACTGGTCGGTTGCCATGGATATACGTGCATCCTGATGGCACTCCCAGAAAAAAATGACCTTGCAGTCACTAGAGATTTGAGTGTTTCTGTGCAATACTGAAGACAATCATGTAGCTCACACATGTAGCACAGCACTGCCAAACACATCAAGGACAATGCTTAACAGACCAAGCAACTGACAACGCAGGAAACCTGGACTTATCATTAACAGACAGGGGGGAAAAAACACAGTTTTGCTATATACTGTAGACAGTGGGTCTTGACAGTGTCAGGTAGAAATACCACAGGGTTAAAAGGTCTAATGTGACGTTTCAGTGAAAAAAACTGAAGCACTTACTTTCAATATCGCTAGCTGGCACAAAACAATTTGCTTTATCAGGATTCTTTCAACTGTATTTTCCAAACGTAATCTTTCTTTTAAAAATATCAAATCAAAACATAGTTTCTCTTACTAGCATTCATACAAATGACATAATTACTTGACAACTTATCCCTCTTTTTATTTGCAGTGCTCAAATTGTGTGTTCATGTTCTTTACAGCAAACCTCCCTTGCCTATTCCAGAGAGCAAAAACAAGCACTAGCGTCTAAAACACGCGGTCAAAGCTGCTGCTTATGCTTCTTCCCTCTTCCTAAGAACCATCACTACTTCTTAAAATGTTATGTACCGCAATAACAATGCCTTTTGTCTCACACATTTGGAAAACATTTAAATGTCAGAGCCTATTGACTTTAACACAGTCGCTTATGAGTCTGGTGAGATGGATTACCCTGCGCATAAGGGTTTAGCAAATTAGCGAGCGATCCTCATAGGTAACAGCTGAGACCCTGGTGCTGAGGGCATCTGGGCTCTCCCCCCACTGCCTACTCAACACCCATTACTCTCTTCCTCATTATCCAGCACTGGGCCTAGGGTTTACAGCCAACGGGTAAATGTCATTAGGCAACATAATCAAGTTGGACTGCGTTTGCTAGCCTCCCCTGGTGGAGCGACGGCCAATCACAGGAAAGCAATGGTGGTGGAGCGGTCAACTGGAGCAAGAAAAGAACAAGCAAACTGAATATTTAAAGTGACAGTTCACACAGCGGAATGTGCGCAAAATAAGCCACTGTGAGATTCTGATCGCAAGATTTAGACACATAAATGAGGAGAAAAATGCTACCGAATGACTTGAATTACATGACAGGCAGTTATTTTCATCCTTGCAAGCATCAGACAGTCAGCCAACAAACAGGGAATTGGTGAAAGAAATTTACAGGGATGCTCTAGAAAATGACAAGAGCAGGCCAGAGTAGCCTTTTAAGCAGACAAAATCAGCATATGACTACGCAAGTGACAAGCAAACTGAAAATGCCACGGCCAGGACCAGTCAGTTTCCCCATGGTTTAAAAAAAAAAAAAAAAAAAAAAGGCATCTCTACAGACACGGTGGTATGTTAGGAGGCCTCTGGCCTAAATGTGGAGGGGGAGGACAGAGGCTGACAGGTCATTCAGGATCAGGCTGTGTGTCGGGGCGGCGAGAGGCCGCAGATTAGACGCAGGCGAGGGGGTTTTGCGGCCAGGCGACCCCCCTGCAACAGGCAGATTACCCGCCGCAGGACACAGCTGGCTTCATCAGGCTCAAGGACATTTTCCAGCACGCTCGCTGAAATTATAAGCAGCGCATAACGAGCAATATTATCTGCTGTTTAACTGCCTTTTTTTTTTTTTTTTTTAACGAGAAATCCACCGGGTGTCCTTCTGGGAACAGCTACTCTTATTTTTCTGACTCAGATTGAATAGTGTTGGTCTGGGTGCAGGCTAACACCACTCCAGTCTTAGAAGCACATTAAAAAAGGCTCAGGAATGATGTGCAGTAAATCGCAAGGACAAATATGCATTAAGTGGAGAATTTCCAGCACAATGGACACATGTAGAAGTGACACGTGTCCGCTGTACGATAACCAGTACAGTCAGCTACAACCGATGAAACAAAGATCGCTCAACTTTCTTTCAAAACAGTGAAGGTGATGAAAGCACCTCTCACTTTGGAATGCCCGAGCACAAACATCAGCACTTATTGCCGGACCCGCCACTATCGATTCGGGAGAGGTCAGACAAACAGGGGACAAGCGTCCTTTGAGTTTTCGTCCGCTGCATTAATCAACGCCAAACACCGCCTCTCATTACCCCACAGCCCCCGAAGCAGCGCACTTGGAATTGTCTGTTGTAAGCAATGTCTCGTGCAGACCCCCATTAATGAAACCCATGAATATTTCATATTCATCTTACATTTAAATGGTGAATGGTAAATGGACTGCATTTATATAGTGCTTTATCCAAAGCGCTTTACAATTGATGCCTCTCATTCACCCATTCACACACACACTCGCACACCAACAGTGAAAGGCTGCCATGCAAGGTACCAATCAGCTCGTTGGGAGCAATTAGGGGTTAGGTGTCTTGCTCAGGGACACTTCGACACGCCCAGGGCAGGGGATCGAACCGGCAACCCTCCGACTGCCAGACAACCACTCTTACCTCCTGAGCTATGTTGATTTAATACATCGTAGCAACTGTCAAGGAGATTTGCAAACATCTATAAACACTGGCGATGCTCTACTCTATTCGCTCAATCTACTCGTGTATTTTACGACATTCCCATTAAAACTATTAAGAGATTACATAGGGGGGATGTCCTGCACAGTTCTCTCGCTCTATAAACTATTTCATAGTTATTTTGTATCATGTGGGGTGGCAAAAGCTTGTGGGGTCCTCACCTCCTATGTGTCAGAAATACACAAACGATACAAATCATGGTCATGTCGGTATGCTTATCATGGAAAGGATCCAGCAAACCACAGTCATTTTTAACCATTTTATTTAGGGTATGTCATTGGCAGTCTTAGAGTGCTACATAAGGGGTTAATGCACTCAAAGAGCACCACAAAGGCAATATTCATGTATGAACAAATCCATGAATATGGTGGCCAGATACAATTATACAGACTTAGTAAACAAGCCAACAAGTGTAGATGTGATTTTATTCCTACTAACAATTTTACGCCCTAACGTTGGCAAATGTTTAATAAATCTGCCACTCACTTAACTCTCTAATGGATAGAGACTAACTCTCTAATGGAATTTACATTCATCTTCTACACCTCTTAAATTTGTGAAAAATGTTAAAGCGTTCAAACGGATACGCAAGGCATTAGCCGCCGAAACAACAACCCAGCCACTTTCATTGACGTGCTTCCACACGGAAATCCGAGCCAGCGTTTAATCAATACATTTTAATCATTTTAGCATTCATTCAGGCAAGCGCTTAATGGCCAATTCTGGAGTTCCAATATCGCCTCTAGGATTCAGGATTCATAGGCCGCCTCACAATCATTCATTCATTCATTCATTCATTCATTCATTGACGCATCACGGCGTCCTTGTGCCTCATGCACGCCCTTCGCCACGTGAGGTGAACATTATGTATTAAAAGCACCCTCGCCCCCCCCCCCCGGAATGGAGTCAGGCGGCGTTGCACAGGGCAACAGCGGCACCGCTACGTAAGCTCGCTGCAAACCCTCCTCAGAGAAGTTAAATTCCCCATCCATTCGGGCTCATGTAACATTGAGCACATTTCCGTGTACCAGGCAAGGCCACAGCTGCCATTCGGAGGAGTCACACAGCAGAGGCCCCTTGGGAGAGCCACACTGAGCAGCATACGTGGCTGCCAGTCAAAGCCCTGTTCGTGAGGTAAAAGCCACAACGCTGCAACCGTATGGATCCATAGCCGCTTCCCACCAAGCTTGAATTAGAGCTACCCGCCTCCGCGCTCTCGGACAAATACTGGCATGCAGGACTGAGCCAACATCCTCAAAGGCACAAAATGGCTTCAGGTGGAAAGATTCAGTCATTTTAACAACCAATGCAACAACTGCGAATGGTCAGATCGCTGGCTTGAGGCAAGCACTGCTGTCATTATAATAATCTTACACATACTCCAGACTAATAAAAAAGTACATTTGGAATTGTAGAAAT
This sequence comes from Anguilla rostrata, assembly GCF_018555375.3. NCBI lineage: Eukaryota > Metazoa > Chordata > Actinopteri > Anguilliformes > Anguillidae > Anguilla > Anguilla rostrata. The sequence continues at coordinate 30,142,079 of NC_057948.1, forward strand.
CGTCCAACAATATTGCATTTTCAATACAGAAATATATTGGGGATTAAATCTGCATTCTGTTCCATTAGGCTGATTGTGGTAATTTAAAAGGCAATGCTAGGTTGTAGATTTAAATGGGTTTCATTTGAAAATGGACTCATTATAATAAAAGCCCATTGTTACGCGGAAACGAGCAGTTAATTAAATCTTTTACAACAGATATGACCGAGTCAACATATTGTCTTACAGGAAAAGGGATTACCCAAAGGCTCCCGCCAAAGCAAACCATTTTGTTCTGCCATGCAGTGCTCTCTCTCTGAAAGCCCTGTTTTTTGTCCCTTATTTACACTAAAGGTACAGTATTCGCCATCTCCAATTGGCTGCAGGGGGCCAGAGGAAGTGAAAAGGGGTCCCAAAAGTTGGGCGTGGCAGAGCTGGGCAGGACGTTGCCACAGTTACACACCAACGAATCTTCTGCGAGCAGATCTACGGCAGTCGGCCCATTAGTAGCATTTCACCCCTAAAATAAACCCTAATCACATCAAAATGGCCAAGAGAAAGAAAGATCAATCCCCCATTTCCCCAAACACATGTATTAATAATGTACTCATGTGGAAAAAAAAGAGGATTTCTAGCTGTGCAGCATATTATTCAACTATTCAGGAGAAGTCGTTTGTGATTTAATATTAATTTGTGTTCAACTAAACCACCTCCTCCCGGAGCTGAATGATAAATGAAGCTTTCCGTGGAAAGGCTGGCAGTTCTCAGGATGCAGGAGGGCTAAAGGGGCATCAGAAGGGCAAATGGTTCATATTAAAAGCCTGGAAACCGGGTTCACCTGTGAGGATGCCAGGTGAGCTGCACGATAAAGCGTCCGAACCTGCATGCACCAAACACCGCACAACTCCAGGCCCAGATGCAGATTTCCACCCCAGAATGTCTACCACGGCAGATGCTACTGGCTGATGTTAAGCGCCCAAGAGCTACTTTCTTCTTCCTGACTAACTAGCCAAACTCTGCCTTTTTAAGTTTTTCTGCAAAGGAGGGGGGGATGGGTGAGAGAAAGGGGGGAGGACACGACTGTACTGATTGGGTGAGGTGTGAAGCATGGCCTTATGTTTTGGATGCTGGGCTTAGCACTTATATTTTTATCAGAAGATTGCCTTATGATCTTCATAAAGAGACCAAACATGAATATGTTATAGGAGGAAATCCAGCTTGGATATCAAAGAAGGAAACATGGAGGTTTACTTCCGCCTCCAGCGACATATTTGTAGATAAATAATCGTTTCATCCCACCAGCTGCAACCTCGAGCTTCAGGTGAAATATTTTCCATTTAACAAAACCAAATCTCGCTACGTTGCTTTCCCACAATCACAGTTCCAGATAGCCTCGTTTCAGAGAGGCCCCAAATAAACCTTCGTAAAGGGCCAGCGAAAGGTTAGGGCGGGCCCTGTTCATGAAGAAAACTACCTCTGGCAACCTGCACCGTTAACCAGTGCAAATAAAGAAGAATTCTGCTGAACGATAGCATGATAAACCTCCTCTGCATGCAGTAGTTCATCCCCCCCATGGTGGGGTCGATTGCATTCTCAATGCCAAGACAGCTGGCATTGGTTGGCTAGGTTAAATATTAGGGCCAATTTTGAGGTTTTAGCTGGCTATTTAAAATCTGAATGAAAAAATCCAATCGAAACACCAAACACACTATCATGGTGGAGTCGATATCAGAGACTAAATGTATATATTTGGAAAATGTTTTTTTTTAAACAAGTAACAATGTTGGCATAATTTTTGTGTACAAGTGTAGCTTACCCGGTACAGTTTCACCTCGCCATTAGTATTATTATTATTTTTTTGTATTAATATGCTCCATAAAACACTCTCACATGCAAATAAATTCCATTGACAACAAAATGCTTCCAATCTTTAGTTCTAAACGACATCTTTATCGCCGTGTTTATGACACCTTTAAATTGTCAACGGTCATAAAATACTTCAGAAAAGGCTTCACAAAAGAAATCACTGGAACTTTACAAATAGAACTTTAAAAGTCAATGCTTTGGCACAGTGCAGTACATGCAGGTCTAACTAACCCTATTCTGCACCATCACAAGTATGTTTTATACAAAATGCCAATCTCCTATAAAACCATCCAACACACTGCCCCGTAAGCGTTAAAATATTCTGAAAAGACTCAACGGCACTCCAATAGAAGTTCTCAGTCAGCCTTGGAATAAAAGGACACAAAACACAGACAGAAAAAGGAAAGAATACTGCTTTTAAACGCTCGAAACCTTGGCAAAGGCGTCAGCGACAGCCAAATAAATATTCATCTGGTCAAACGGTCATCCGTTGTCATGGCGTTCGCTTCTGGAGACCGCGAGGACCGCTCACGGTGTTAATGAGTCACGCGATTCCAGGGCCCCCTGCGAGAGAGAGACTCTGAGATGTTCTCCGCGCGCGCTGATCGCATCAGCCGCGCGGTGATCACACAGGGCTCCATCTGACCTCCCTCCCGCTAACTCCGCTCAGAGAAGCTGAGGCGCGGTGACTCACTGATCGGGGGGGACATGGTGCCTTTTGATTTCGCCATCCAGGGAAGGAAGGAAGGAAGGAGGAAGAGGAGGGGTGGGAAGATTTCCTCTGATGCGCACCTCAAAGGAAAGGAATTAAGGGGGTGGGGGGGGGGGGGGGGGGGTTAAGCCTTCCTTGTAATCACGTGCACAAGGAAGGGCTGAAATGTGCTAGGTCTGCACCACCAGAACCGTCGAATGCGCTTGATTTTTTTTTATTTGCGACGCAGTTAAGAGGCACTCTGCCCAAATATTAAAATGCGATCATGCTCTTCTAGCCTTTAAGACGGTCTGGAGACGTTTTCCGGGTGCCGTGTATTCAGAGTGCAGCCGACAGCCGAGGTAAAGGTCACCCCGAGCCAGACTGGTGCAGTTCAGCGGAAGAGAAAGCAATCACACTAAAACTCACACTAAAACAAAAAGAGCCGGGCAGGGCAGTGAAAATAAGACACATTTGCTTCGGACCCACTTGGATCGTGGATAATGTACTGCCGGTACCTTCTGCTGAACGGTGCTAGGATTTTAACATCCATTTCTTATTGACATAAAAGTGACATTTAAAATAAATACACAGCAATTTATTTGATAGGATGCATGCTGTTAATACAAATTATTGTAATGAAATCATTATCGTGCATAAATAACAAAGGGTGTTTATTTGGGAGCCATTACAAATCAAACATGCTCGCTATCACACCTTAATTTCACCCTTCAAACACTATGATGGCTAAAATGGATATTGGTAAAATAAAAAGGCAATGTCTGGAAAATTGGGCCATGGCATTTCACATGCTCCAGTTTACTTAAAACATCAGAAATCATTTTATAGAGGAGGCACACCTTCTGCTCGACTCCTCCACCTTACCGCTGGATAAGTGCATCAAATCATCATCTCCCTCTTTGCATTCTTATCCGGGCTCAGGGTAATAGGCTGCGACAATAATTCACAGAATATCATCTGAGTGACTCTCTTTCATAAGCGAGCCTTTGCGTTCAGAGATAATACACAGTGGCAGAGCTATTGACAGGTTTATGGGGGTTTTTTTTGTCCTTGTGTGACTGCTGGGATCTCACATATTCACAGCACAGCCTGTTATTTATTTTTTTAGATGGAAAAACACAAAGACATAGTGGCGTCTTTACATTGTCACCTGGGTCAGACTGCATCAAGTGGTTATGATTCTAAGATTTTGTGTAATGAATGGAACGTGGAGAGAACAGCGCTCTCTTATTTGTTATACAGGTCTGACCAGGCTCCTGAATTTATTCTATACACAGCGAGCCTGAACTGAACAACACTGTCAAAATGAGAGCAAGCATGCATTCAGACATTATCTTCTGCAGAAAACTAATACTTCATCCTTGGATTTGTCAGATCAGAGAAAGAAGCTATATGCAGCTAAACTCTGCGGTAACACATGCTATTTTCCCTGCATGAAACATTCCCCAGAATCCGGCATCCTTAAGACCATTCATATAGCTGATCACTGCTCATTCCTGAATGCGGTGTGAAAACAGACGCTTAGCACAAAGGGAAAGTGCTGCACACAGTGTGAAGACGGGTGCGAATCTGCGCGCACTAAAAGACGAGGAGAGTAAAGGACGATCGACAGAAGCGAGCGTGAAGCGCGCTCAGGCCCAGGGAAGCCAGTCGGCCATTTTATTTATCCACTCAGCTCATCCCCTTAGCCAGGAAACCCAGATCCTTGGGCCTGAAGGAAGTGATAAACCTGCAGAAGCCTGCCACAAAACAGCGGGTGATTGTGAGCTGCTGTGGGTGTCTTTCAAAAAAAATTTAATAGCAGTATTTATTTCCAAAGAGAGGGGCCTCGTCTGAGCAAAGGTGGGGGGGGGAGGCAACTTAAAACACTCCATTTTATTCAAAGCGTAATGGGCAAGTCCACATAATTCAAAAATTCATTCAAGTTGATGGATGGCAGATTGTCATCACGGTTATTTTCAAACAATTATTTTCTAACATCATTAAAAGAGAAACGGGGGGGGATCTGTTCCAGTTACCGAGAGACGTTTGAAGCATCACCATCATCCACGGAAATGGCTAAACTGTCTCAGCTGAGGGAGGGCCAAGGTGAGGCATCCATTCAACACAGCGAACTGGCACAGTCACAAGAGGACACTGCACCGGCCGACCAACTGTGTGCTCTCTGAAGGCAAAAGAACAGCTAGTGTGCATTCTATACAAGAAATTTTCAAAGACATACTGTTCAGTCTTGTGTCTAAAAAATATTTGATTATATTCTTATATAATGCATAACAAATTAAGATGCTAGTATTACTTTATTTTGATCTGACTAAACATATGAGAAGGAATCCTAAATGACATTTGTGGGTTTTATTGCATTACTTTCCATTATTTTCTATTGAAATGTCTCTAAAATGTATTCACTGTGGCAACAACCAAATTAATATTCAAGAGCTAGAGCTAACCTTTTCAATGACTGAAATGTTAAGATCATTACCTACCTTCCACAGTAGGGGATTTATAAAAGGATAGTGGAGATGGCAGTTATTTTCATAGCAGCACGGGAAGCACCCCTGGGTAGGTAATACTAGAACTTTCCATTTTAATGCGATTCACTATACTATGGGGAAGCTGCAGACACTGAGCAATCCTCCACTGTTGCCAGTCTTAGATATTAAAATCCACGCAGTGAATATTTTTGCAAAGTGCACTAAAATAAATCACATCCCATGATGCTAGTTTTCACTGATGAATATAATCCAGTACGTTCAATACAATAACAAACACATCGCACAAACAGGTTTGTTTAAATTAGGCCTCAAGTTATCCTAACATTCGTCTATACAAAGGGTACCCATGGCTCAGTCCTTCCCCCCTTAATCTATGAAGAAATCCTGTGCCTGAAAATAATTTGAGATTAACAGAAAGCTGATCGTCGGAAGACTACGTGGACAGTTTGTGCAGAATTCCCCTGCACTTCCCACTGGCACTGAAGGTGACTCCTCCCTTTGTAGGCTTCCTCTTGTGACCTTGCATTTAATTAGGTGTACTTTAAACGGCTGATGCTAATCAAAGTACTGATCGCTCGCTTATCATGCAGGGCTGGGCAACGGGGAGCAGATTTTCATCACAACATGAAGACCTTCTGGGGTCTCTCCAATCTGTAAAATGCAGAGTGCCCTTGGGTGCACTGGCATGAATTGACCAATTTAAGTAACATGTTAATTGGGTGTGTGTGTGTGCGTGTTGGGCTCCATTCAATGCGCTACAAGGTCATTACTGAAAATGTATGGTTGGATGGATGGAACTACAGTGCTACTACACCAAACCCAAGTACAAGTCACAAAAGCCAAAGATTCAAGTTTTTTTCCTGTAATCAGGAAATATGTCAATACAGCAAACTGGAATTTGGGGTAATTAGCTCCCCTTTCCACCCAAAACCAATAAAAGAAGAGAATCAAATAATAAGTACGCATAGAATATTTTGTCGCAGCTCAAAACACTAGATACAGAAAACTTGTATATCGGAATTTTTCTCCTGCAGTACTTGCGGCATTAACACTGAATAGCACGAAAATAGCTTAAATAAATAAACAGAACAGAATCGGAAATGAGGACGGCGCTAGGCGAAGGCACGCAGGAGTGGGTGTGAGGTGCTACGCTTCAGTCCTCGTGAAATTCTAATACTTAAAGCTTTTCACATCTTGATTCGTCCCACAAATATAATGGAAATTCCATTAGAGACATCCGCGTAATATTATTGTTTTATGACAGTGGCCACGGACAAATCGTGGAAATGTAACACTGCTACTAGAAACAGCCTGCATTGTTTTTCAGAAATATACTGTTATAAATTGGAAGATAATTTAAGGTGCTCTCAGGACCTGGTACCTAGAGGAATCCACAGTGGCAGCATCCATCTGAGAGGGCTTAATATATCAATGCCTGTCACTTTTGCTCCAGCTCTAAACACCACATCAGCAATACAAATAATATCACTGTAATATGCTGAAGATAATATAACACAGCGTAACTGAGCGGCAAAATCAACAAGTTCAACAGCGAGAGTCAGTGACCAGCAGGCGCCGAGAAAGATTTTTAAAAATGAATCTCAATGTTGACCCGGCGAAAAGAATGTCTGGACGGAATGCTGAAAGTACGGAAAGGGCTGTCTGTCCAAATCTCACGTCTCATCCAACCGGAAGATGAATGTAGCAAGCTGCTGTTCAGCAATGGCACAGATCCAATACTCAAAGGATTTTTTTTTTTTAACAGATCCCCATTAACAAGACAAAATGTAGCTTCAATTCCATCGAAGGCTCGTATATCACCCGCCATATTGCACAATTCAATCAGAGGATGGCACTCTTGGGGCTGCCCCTAGAGAAGCAACAGTTTCTGTTGATTCCCACAAACAGGCAATTTATCAATTGCCACACATCCACAAGATGTCACCTTGAAATTGAAACCTACGCAGTCACATAATTCAGGTACTCCCACTTTTTTTTTTCCCCCAGCCAAACAATCTCGGCCAGCCAATAGTTAAAATCAAATAAAAAAAAGGTAACCTCAAGGCTTCTTGGAAGAAACTTTTCTAAACATTAAGGAACAAAGAAAATGACCTCTGATAGAAATGCCTCGACATCACGCGCCAGAGACAGGCTTCATTTAATTAGCCTGAGTTGTCAGACAGTTGTTTCCCCCACGTGTCAGCACTGCCCCCATTGTAACGCTCCCTCTGCCAGACCAAATCAAACGAGATACGAGATGTCTCTGTGGCACTCTATAAGGTCACTTTGGGTCAGGCCGAAGCAAACGCTCCCCGGTGGCCTCGTCTTACCTTCACCTTCTCCTGCAGCTTCCCCAGGCGCAGAGTGCCCTGGATGATCTGGGCGAGCACCCCCTGCTTGTCCTGCTCCAGGGTGGAGGCCTGTGGGACAGAGGGGCAGAGGCAGGGTTACGAATCCGCGAGCGAGGGTGAGGTGTCGGGAGGAAGAACACAAAGAGAGGGCATTAGTAGAGCTGCAGTCTCCTTTTCCCTAAAACAAACGATAAAATCACAAAACCTTACGCGAGACACAGTGTATATTATGCACACAGAGAACGTGGGAACACTACATATTCAGTACCTCCGAGAAGTACTCACTTGAATATTATTTGCTACAGAGAATCCACAAATATAAAGGAGACACTTGAAAATGGGCTAACATTTAATTATGCAGCACTTTATACATTCAGTGTGTCCAATGCCCCGCATTTGGTGCAATTAATTCCCTACACTAGAATAATTATAGTTGATTAGCATCACAAATGTGTTGACTCTAGTTCAGAGCGGGGAAAAAAACGAATCCAAAAATCTAAGAGAATGCAATTAGACTTACATTAACGCTGACAGCAATACGCATGTTCAAAATCTATAAAAGCAAAGCATGGCAGACGATCTGGTCCACACATTCTCATTTCTGTAGACTTCGTTAGTTAGCATTGCACAGGTAAGGAGGTCTCCACTGCTGCCAGTCCTACCAGTCCTCCCACTAGCAGTGAAGGTTTCTAAAGTGGCACACAGCTTGGCGCTGTGGGTGACAGAGAGCCTGGCACCCGGGGGTGCTCCACGGTGTCGGCAGCGGTTACGTCGTTCCGGAAGCACTTCCTGCCCGCGTGGTCGGGGACACACTCACAGGGTGACCCCAACATTGCCGCTCTGAGACGCGTAATCACCGGCGAAAATGTGAGAAAGATGACTCAGTGGAAGCTCGTCATATAGTACCTCGGTGAGCATGTTCAAGCTGAAAGCCACCTTTGGGAATCCGCTGTTTTTAAATCATGCCCATCGCTTTACATGTGAACATCACACTTTTTTTTTTGTTGTTGTCCATCAAGGTGAATAATATATGAATTAGTGCTCCTCAGCGTTCAATGTTTAGCTGTGTACAGGTTCCTCCTGTAGCTCCAACAACTGAGATTGAGCAGAATTACATTGCATTACATTGCAGGCATTTGTCAGACGCTCTTGTCCAGAGCGACGTACAACAAAGTGTATAACCATAACCAGGAACAAGTGTGTGGAAAACCCTAGAGAGAAGTACCATTCCAAGTGCAGGGAACAGCCGCATAGTTTAACTTGGATCCTGTAGGTAAAACTGATTACAACTGATTGTGATAAACAATCACATACAAAATCTCCAGCTCCGCTGATTTATTGGTGTGAAAGTCAGGTTAGTCACAGCCAATTAGTACATCAATCTCTAATCTGAACTTGGTTGTGGTTTATACTGATCTGTTTAGCTGGAATAACATTACGGTGGAAGGACAATAAAACAGACACAAACAAAATTCTTTAAAAAGGGTTCCTGGCAAAATTATAGTTTTTGATTTCTCCTAGTGGACACATCAAAACAAAATATATTAAATATAATAATATAGTAATACATTATGAAACGTATTTCGACTGTATCAAAAAAAAAACTCCACTGAACTACATGAGCTATAAGAAAAAAAGAATATTTAAGTTAAAAAAAAAAAACTGAAGATAAAAGCTAAGTGTTTAGATGATTACATCAGATCCTGAAGCTTGAGGTCACAATGCACATGTTTTGTCGCCAAAAAAATCAGCTACCCTTGCTGAAGAGGAGTTGCATGAAGAAGGGCATCTAACGTGAAAATCTCCCAGCAGTCCTTTCACCTGCGATACCGCGAGGCTGCTGTCAAGATGCAATTTATACAGAGCTACGAGCGGCAGAATTTCCCCACAAAAACATGACTACGCTTGTGCCTGGGGGGGAAATTTGACTGATATATGAAGGGGGGAGAAAGCGGGGGGGGGGGGGGGGATCGCTTGCATGAAATGTTGCAGCTACAGCTCTCACCTGGCCTGGAGCTACATGTCTGTGTGGTTTCTTAATCAGGAGCATCTGATGTGTGAAAATGAAACCGCACCTCCATCCACACCACCCAACCTCCCGGATTCCTAACTACACACTGCAATACTAGCTGCAGTTTCCAGCAACCTCAAGGTTTTCATGTCAGAAAAACTCTAAAGTGAGCGAAAGCTGCTAAAACCTGTTTCTTTGGAAAAGTTCACTGTAATAGTAAAAAAGTGGTGGTCTTGTTTGTGGCTCGGTTGGGCCTTTGAACCAATCCACAGCAAAAGCCACATCTACACGTTCCAAACTCCAAACCCGCATTGACTGCCAGTCTGACTGATGAATGAGCACTTAATGTGCACTGATACATACAGAAATGTTTTTGGCAGACATATCGCTGAAGGCCTTGAAAACTAATCAATGCAAATGTAGGAACTATGCAAAATAAGCACGTTGAATGTGCGTGGAACGGGGCCATTAAGCACAATGTTGGGGAACTGGCACAGGAGGAAGCAGGAGACATAGAAATACAAAGGAACAAAGCGACAGACTTGCAGCCATTTGGACTGAAAACCTTAAGACACCTGCGAACGGTAGCACAAGCTAGGAAACATGATAAATGGAGTTCTGATCTCTTTCTTCAAGTATTCATTCCATTCCATGCAGTAGACATGCCTACTACTTACTTTCAATCAGACTGAATGAATGGCTCTCCAGGTTTCAGTGAAATTGGCTTTTTTTTAAGGCACCATAAAAGGACCCTACCTTCTTTTTTTAAATCAAGGCAGCTGTCCCACATCATTCACCTGCAATGCACCTTTTATGCTCTACTTCAACATTTCCGTTTATTCCGTACCTGTTAAACTGCTTCACGTAATGTCGGGTGGAGTAAGAAGCTGTCTGAATTTTAAAATCTAGTTCAGGGCCGCTTGACTCCAGGTCCTGTGGGCCGCAGTGTCAGCAGGCACTGCCTCCGACCGTGCAATTTCACTAATGAGCGTGCTTTCAGGAGCAAGGAGGTAAAATAATTAGAGAAATCAGGAGGTGCGGAGCACGGCAGGAGAAAAATACCTGCAGACACTGCGGCCTGGAGGACCTGGAAGTGTGCAGCGATCTAGTTTCCACTCTGATTGCTGAAAAAAAAATTTTTTTAAATGAAACGCCAAACTTCCTCACTGATGTCTTTCTAAGCTGGTGTTAAACGAGCCTGCGACACTTATCTTTCGCCGAATTATGAAATAATATTCACACAGAACTTTAAAAAACCGATTATTCAGCCTGGAGCCCTTAGCTGTGCAGTGTGTCGAGACTCTACAGGGTGTCAGCTCAGCTCTGAGGGCTGCTTGCCTGCTGGCTTCCCATGTTCCCCTCAGTTCCCACCGTAAAGCGTCTTTGTGAAAACATCTCCGCAAAATGGCGCTACTGGCGCTATAAAAATAACATTTTGTTCAAACAAACTGGTCTCCCAGGTCTAACAGGCCCAAGTATTTGGTCAAATGAGAAGTCATTAAAAACGGGTCGACAAGTAGGCTGGAGCTCCCCCTGCATTATTAAATTCCCCAAATTGGGTCAGTAAAATATCTCGAAAATGCTTCTGATTCAGAAATATGCACCAATGTGTTTTATCAGTATAAATAAATGAAATATTTAATTGTGTAAATATTGTGGCAAACTCATGGAGGAGACTAGAAACAAAAAAAAACTGAATATATGGGCCTCTCCAGGAATTGAGTCTGACACCACATGATACAAACAGTATTAGACAGGCCGAGTTGCAGATATCATTTTCATGTATTAGCAAATTTAGCATGCATGAGACTATTGCGATACTTATTTACTTTAGAGCTGAATGCTATTGATAGTGCCAACACTGACCAATGTTTTGGTTGCATTAGCTTACAAAGCTTATGAAGAGGGGAAAAAATCCATATGCTCGCGTTCCAACAATAGTGGTCTAGAAGAAACCGCAACAAAATACGAAGATCTGACGCACAGCAAATGTTCTCTTTTGCACGTACGATTAATGAACGCATGCTTTGATTTGATGCATTATCGTACTAAGTCAGTGGTTGACTAATGTACCGTGGGCTTTGCTGTGGAAATGGCTCTGGCTCACTGCATGTAAAAATACATCTGACTTTAGAGGTCAGTGGAAATCCAGCTCTTATGCCACACACCCAGCAGGACACACGAGAGACATCAACAACAGACAACAGAGCCAGGGAAGTAAATCTAACAGTAAATTTACAGCCTGATACTTCTTCAGACTGTTTCTCGGAAACTGCATGCCCACTGCTGTGGAATCAGTTTAAAGGCCAACAGTCTTTAAAAAAAAAAATTATTTATGGGAAAAGACAGTGGAAATATTACTCATACTCAACATCAAGAACGTTTGAGCAGAAGTCTGCTCCATTCACGGGTCAGTACCCCCCCCACGCACATCTGCCGCTGCCCCTGCCTCAGCACGACCATGTGCAATCAATTCTAATTAGCCCCCATTTGATGTGGCTGGGTGGCACAATGACCTAATAAAACACACCCAGAGGACACTGTCACAGCTGATTGGCCCACCGGTTTTCTCACGGTGGGAACACTTTCAGACGAGGCACGCCAATTATTTGCAGGGACGCCAGCAAGTAAAAATCAGTGTTTTTGGTTCAGTGGGAAACGAAGAGAGAGAGAGATATGGACTTAGAGAGACACGCTACAAGGTTCATCACATCATACACCTCCTTCATCGCCCATACAACCACCTTCTGCATGCAGATAACTGAGACCCTTACCTCTGAAGCAGACCAGTAATGAATAACCAGCTAATAAATAAAGAAAGTCGTATACAAAAACACTGAAAGAACTGAGGAGTTAATGACTCACTTCTTGAGATTATGGAAAAGGAACAGAGCGGAGACACCCTCCGCCAGTCCCAACAGGCACTCCCCTTTTCTCTTTAAAATGACTCAAAATGGCAGGTCAACGTCACCACGGTGACTGACTGAGTCAGGCCGCTCGGTGCCCGGCCGGAACAAAAGCCACCCGCCGTTCACCCGCAGCCGTTCCAGAGCGGAGCAGGGTCAGGAGGAGCCTCACTGCCCTGCAATTCCAGGAATGTTCAGGCACGGTTAGACAAAGAGGACCCGCATGGGTACACACCGTGCAAAAAAAAAAAGAAAAAAGGCTGCCTCGGGAAGCGGCGCACTGTAATCTCCATTTCGGCCTAAACGGGAGCGCGGGCTCTAGAGCGCAGTGAGTCACTGCCTGACTGGCCCTGCCCCCCACCTGCTCCTGCCCCCCTGCCCCCCCCCACCTGCCCCCCCCCGCCCCCCGCAGCGCGGTGACGTCCGTAGGTTACCCGCGGTGATTAGACTCACTCTGCTTAATCAGGCAGAGCGCGATGCCCCGCGGCGCCGCGCGGAAGTTCAGGCGCGCGCGCGCGGACGGGCGTTACCATGTGTATCAGCTGGTCCCGCTCCTGCGTGGTCTTCTCTGCCAGGGCCACCACGCCGCTCAGGTACTGGTGGGCCAGCAGCTCCTTGTCCAGCGAGTCCTCCATCTGTTGCTTCAGCAGGCCGACCTTCCTCTGAGCTTTTCTGAGGGGGGGGCGAGCAGAACGCGCAAGAGCCAAAACGTTCACTCCTCACTACTAAAACAGTTTGTCATCTTTTGGGAGCTAACAGCCTAGCGCCATTGTCTCTGAAGGTCAAGTGCCTTTACTGCATTCTTGAGGGTGGATATATGGGCACAGGTCTCAGGGCCGTATCTCTTCTTTATCAGTGCATGGCTCACAAACACACCTCAGTGTCACCGGGTGCTAAGACCTGCAGTTAGCAACAGCCCAAGTCGGGGAATAATTCATTTTTTTTTTTAATATATACTGTAAATAAGCAATAGCTGTGGACGTGAAACTGAAAAATTATCTGAGGTATGAGTTGCTCATGCTCAGAACCCAAATAATTTTACATAATAATAATAAGAGTAACATTGCTCAAGATGAATATTTCGCCCGTGACAAAATAAGGGCAGTGATAAGACTCCAGTACTGCAAGCCAGGTGAGGTACCTGTTAGCATGGCGCGACATTTCCAGCTCCTCCTCCATGCTCTTCGTGTCTGCCGCGAGCTTGGTCTTCTCCAGCAACAGACTTTTCTTCTCCGTCTGAAGGGATGATACTCGGCTCATCAGGTCCTCCACTTCACTCTTCCTCCTCTCCTCCTCTTGCTCAAGCAGCCTGCAAAGTCAAGGGGACAGTGTCACACCGCTGCGAACGCAGCCCACGCAAGCGAATATATAATTCGGATGATGGCAAAAGAATTTTCAGTCTTTCGGTGAGTGGAAAACAAGTCTGGGCTGACGGCTTATGGCAATACTGTGTACACCTTTAAATTGTTGCAATTAATCACTTGGAAGCCGAAGCAGGAAGGCTCCACGGCCTGATGGACCACCTTGGGCAAACAAACAAAAGGCCCATTAAATGAGTGGGAAGGAAAGCCTCTTTTATTTATGACGGGGCCAGACGTTCGTGTTGAATAACTTCTGACAGGAGCTGGAGCCCAGCTGTATATACAGCCTGATATAGCCACAGGCCCATTACCAGCACACACAAAGGCAATCAACATCCCAATAATGATTAACAGGGTACGTGTCAATCACGTCGAGAGGCATTTTCTCGGATTGTGTGTCTCTCGCAGACAATGACAATGGCCAGACTACGCCGTTTTGGCCCTCACTGGCCAACGTGCAACACACACACACACACACTCACACACTCACACAGGCACGCACACGCACACACACACACACATTTTAACTTTTCAGAACTTATCTGCTTATCTGATAGGGCTGCTTGAGGGATAAGAACCCTGACACTGAATGCCTGAAGTTTAATAAGCTGGTCCTTTTAATGTCTTTTTAATTATGTACCTCGTTAAAGCATATCATATAATTTCAGTTCCAGTCAATTTCCCTCAGATGAATAAAACACACACTCAGAATAATTCACTCCATCTGGCACCGACAATACTGAGACTACAGCTTGGAAGATCTTTCAGAATGAAAATCCTTAAAAACCAGCCACTTTGATTACAACCAATGAAAGTAAAAATGAAAGGATTTTTCTTAAAATTGGTAATGCCATTAACATTTACATTTTCTGATCAATGGCATGGTGCTTTTAATTTAGCAAAAAAATAATTTGGCTGGATAAATATTATAGGTTGCGCTTTTAGTGAAGAGAACTGTACAACTTTCCAAATTGTGAAATAAATTGAAGGAAACTGAAGCAGTCCTAACTGAAATTACAATATTACAACTAAATTAGAAAATTTAAATTTTCTGACAGTAGGATATGTCTATGTTGTCATAGGCAGTTTGACACTAGTCTGGGTTAAGGCTTTCATCACACCATTACTCCCATATTGCCCTTGCTGTGATTCTCATTTTTAGAGATTTGTTTTATTATTGTCTTGAGCATGTGTCGTCAGTGGTTTGGGCCACAGTTCTGGAGAAAATTGCATGGTAGACTCAAGGAATACACCAAAGCATTAATGGTAAATGGTAAATGGACTGCATTTATATAGCGCTTTTATCCAAAGCACTTTACAATTGATGCCTCTCATTCGCCAGAGCAGTTAGGGGTTAGGTGTCTTGCTCAAGGACACTTCGACATGCCCAGGGCGGGGTTTGAACCGGCAACCCTCCGACTGCCAGACAATCGGTCTTACCTCCTGAGCTATGTCGCCCCCTGTTAACTGTCACAGTTAAAACCTTTGTTAAAATTATAATAGTTAGTTGTTCCAAAACAAACAGCTCATGTCTTGGTATTATTTGATTTTTCTTGCCGGAAGGTGAAATTATTACATTTTGTTCCCAGGGAAACCACCACGCTGTAATTTACCTTATCCTACTACAGAAAGTACACTATTAAATTGTTAAATGTTGCATAAGTAAGTCAAAGCTAACATTTCTAACCTTTTTAGGTACATTTACACCTTTTTCTACAATGTGTGGGTTTTAAAGCATTCACTTTGCACTTTCCTCTGTTATTTCAAATGCTGCACACTGAGGCTAAGATGCTTGCATATACGAATGGCCCATCTGCACACCCAAAAGGCAAAGGGATTTGTATGGTTATATATGCCCTCAGTAAATTAGCATTTGTGATTCAAAACTGTCTCCAAGTCTGTATAAACAAAAATCTGAATATAAATGGATGACAAAATTTTTGAAATGCAACTGCCAATACTGTACAAGAGGAGGCAAAACAGCTTAACGTTTGGCTACATTTCCTCCATTTTCTATTTCAAGAGACGTCGAGTGGGCCAAGACAATTAAAAATAAAACACTATTCAGATAGTGTTGATCCGAAGTCTAAATGAAAAAAAAAATCACCTTTTTCCCCAGTAACAATGTCTAAAATCTTGACCAATCAGCTTGTGTCAATCAACTGCCATTTTTTCCCGACCGCAGTCACTTCTGTTAATGCTCTTCAGTGACAGGCCCTGGCCTGATTCCCACCTGTCTGAGCAGTGCCAGAGGTATGGGGCAGTGCTGTTTCTCATCTGACCAAACGGGCCCTTTACACTGCGAACACGGGCCGCATAGCACATTCCCAAAGATGAAAGGCACCGTTATTCTGAAGAATTTGTTCACACCTCTGCGTATTACCCAAATAGCGATGTGTTCCAGCAGAAGGGGGAGTGCCGGCAGCAACAAGATTCTAAGGAGAGGGAATTTAAGGCTTGACTGGAACAGCAAAAAAAAAAAAAAAAAACAGGAAGAAAAGATGCATTCTTGAATCCAATGCACACTCAAGGGGAAAATAGCAAGCCGTTTACACGACACCGAGTTTATAAAAGCACTAAAAATATCTCGGCTCACTTAGCCTGCGCCATGTGACCGTTCAAGCTAATCCTTTCAGGTTGTTTCCGTCCCAGCAGCCACTGCACTCAAACACAGCTTGACTCACTGCCATTGCAAGGTGAGGAAATTGTGTGTTTGGCAGTTTTTTTGATGCAGAGGCATTATGTGATTGGAGGGGGGCGGGGGGGGGGGGGGGTAACGTGCCAGAAAGGTGGAGGACAGCAGACTAATGGCCTCTGTAAGAAACAGCAGAGAGAACTCTGGAGCCAGCTAAAGCCAGCTGCTGGCATAGTCCATCTATGTGGTCGTTCAGGGCCACAGCCATGCCTGGGCCACAAAATTCAGCTTTTAAATGCTTTTTATTGTTTTGAAAGATATTAAAATTTTGCAATTAGCTTTTTCACGACTAGCTTTTTTCTGATGCTATTGTCCTTGTGCTGATTTACCCAGGCTGTGATCACAGACATATCCGCCCACCCCCACCCCCCAGTCCAGAACTGCTCTCTGCCGCCCCCCCCCCCCCGCCCCACGGTTGCCCCCGGTTACTTCTTGTTTTTTAAAAAAGTACCGTTTCAGTTTGTTGGTGATGGCGCAGTGCTCCTCCCAGCTGACTGCTCCCTCCAGGGAGGAGCGGGCCTGCTGCAGCTCTCCACGCGCCTCCTGCAGCTCCTCCTGCAGGCCCTCCTTCTCCGCCTCCAGCAGCATCAGCTCCTTGGTAACTTTGGACACTGAAGGGACACGAGGACACTTAGTAACACTGTCAGACGGTGAGTCACAATCTCAATTACACAGGGACCTAAACAGTTGATTGATACTTCGGGAAAAATACTAAGTGCACATGTGTCAGGAAGGCAATCATGCAATGGTAAGTTCACTTTAAAAATTCAAAAAATATGTTCCACACATAATTGTGACACTGCCTTAGTTACAGACAAAAGAGCTGAGCATAGCTGGTCCCACCTTCCTGCAGATGCCGACTGTGGCTGTCCTTGGACTTGGCCTGCTGCACTTCCAGCTGCTCCATCAGGACCTGGTTCTCCTTCAGCACCAGCTTGGCCTGGTCCTGCAGCTGGCGCCTGAAACACCGGCAGAGAACATAATGAGATGCATCCTCCTCCTCACACACACACACTCACACACTCACACACACTCTTTCTCCCTCTCACTCACACAAACTCACACACACACATACACTCTCTCCCACTCCCTCTCACATACACACTCACATACACACTCTCCCTCTCACACTAACAAACACACACACACATACAAACACACACTCTCCCTCTCACACTCACACATACAATCACATACACACTCTCCCTCTCACACTAACAAACACACACACACATACAAACACACACTCTCCCTCTCACACTCACACACACACTCACATACACACTCTCCCTCTCACACTAACAAACACACACACATACACACACACTCTCTCCCTCTCACTCACACACACACACTCACATACACACTCTCCCTCTCACACTAACAAACACACACACACGCATACAAACACACACTCTCCCTCTCACACTCACACACGCTGCTAAACAAGGTTTAAATAAATAAACAACGTGGTGTCCTTTGGATTAATTTGACATCCAATTGACCGCGAGTCATCTTTGTTCATTTGTCAAAAGTTTGGGCTAACGTATTTAGCATTTCAGCTACAGGTTTCTCTTAAACTCATCCCTGTAGTTCAGGGCACAAATCAGGAAAGATTTTACTTCTTCACCTGCGTTCCAAAGCTCTCATTTGTCAGCAAACAACTGCCATTTCTATTTTTATTGTTGGTGTCAATCGTCTTTGGTCACAGCTCATTTTCCAGTCCACCTCATGGCTTTTAGTCATGCTGTCAAAGCATCTACTATTTGGTAAATTAAGGCAAACAAACAGCCTGTACAATACACAGTGGGCTTAGTATCATATTAATGCTTCTGGACCAGTTCTTCTTCTACATACAAACTTGGTCCAAAAGTATTAATATGATGCCAACCCCCCCACAGGCCATAATTAGATTCACTTTCAGTCCGCTCTTATTCACAAGCTGCTAAAAACTTGAGTGGAAAGGGCATACCTCCAGCATTCGAGACGACCTTGGAGAGGATAAGATAAACAAATGTTTGCTAAGCATAACTGTCGTAATTGCCCTGTTCACGAATGTTGCAGAGTGCAGCTCTCAGGGACATGCAGAAGAAATCCGGAGAGCGTGAAGGGAAAATACAAGCCTTTCCGCAGCACATGTTACAACATTAAAAATAGAAACACAGTGTATAATTAATACCCACGAATCTTTACTCATGAGTTATGAATGAGACAGCGGCCAACAGCCTGAACAAAATGCAAACTCAAGTGTGCAGCGCGGTCTCTAAGAGTCTTGTCACACGGAGAAGAGCGAACAGTTGTTCTGTGACAGAAATGGCTGCTCAGCCCACCCGTGAGGCGCTGTTTATGACGTACTGAGTTAAGCATTCGGTACAAACTTACAGCGACGATACGTTATACATTGGCAAGAGGCTATACTGCGAACTACGAGAGCACAGTCGATTCTAAAACACAGACAAAACTGTATTCAGCGTGTGGCTGCGGTGGACACATGCATACAGAAGAGCAAAGGAGCTACTCTTTAACTCTTTAGCTACTCATGTTAACTACAGATGAGCTGCTGTCACCATTGATCGTGTTGAAATTGCCAGCCTACTACATGGATGGGTCTGACTGACGCAGTGAATACACCTCCACAGACACATGCACACACACACACACACACATACACACACAGACACACGCATACACACACAAACACACATACACACACAGACACATGCACACACACACGCACGCGCATACACACGCGCATACACAGATACACACACACACACACACACACGCGCATACACAGATACACACCCACAAGCACGCACACACACACAAACTTGCATACACACATACACACACACACGCGCATACACAGATACACACCCACACGCATGCACACACACACACACAAACTTGCATACATACATACATAGACACACACACACACACACACACAGATCGAGCTGACAAACTCACCACTCCTTCTGACTGACACCCCTCGTCTTCCTCAATTGTTCATGGAGCTTCTCGTTCTCCTGCACCACCTGCTCAACACGTTCGCGGAACCTCTTCAGGTCCTCCTAAACAACACACACACACACACCATACACACACGCACACACACACACACACACACAAAACACACACATATACGATACACACAAACACACAAAACAGAAGACCATACAAGAAAATGCAGCTTTCCCCGTTCCTAGATATTGGATTGTAAACCTGCTCCCATCAAGAAAGTGCAAGAATGAAACTCAAAGAAACAAGGAGACCACAGTGCTTCCAAGCAGATGTGGAGCACGTGCGTCACTAGGACATTAAGACCTGTGTCCTTTGAGTTTGAGATTCCTCCTTCCTATCAAGGCTTCAGGAAATTTCAGAAACAGTTCATTTTTTCATGGATTTCAATATAAAAAACACAAAATCCCTGGATGTAATTTTAATGTGAGGCCTCAAAAAGGGAGGCCAAGGCCCAGGACAAGTCCTAAATTACACACACCGCGCACTGTAGCACGCACTGGCTTTCGTTTACAGCAGCGTTGTCCCAGACATCGTCAAATACTGATCAGGTTTCATCTTTTCAGACGCGACAAATAAAAAAAACTGAGTGGGCCAAAAAATACTTTTTTTCAAACTCACCTCACAATCCTGTAACAGAGAGTCTTTCTCACTGATCCTGTCCTCATAAGCCAGCAACAAAGGAGACAAATACTTTGTGTCCAGCTAAAAGCAATTATACAGAAAACTTACATTCAGTTTACATGTATATGCAAACGCATACACACACACACACACACGCACATACTGTGTATATACAGTTGCAAGAAAAAGTTTGTGCACCCGTTGGAATTACCTGAATTAGTTTAGTTTCTCATTAAATGTGGTCTGATCGTCATGTGAGTCACAATAATAGACGAACACATTCTGCTTAAACTAATAACACGCAATCTATTGCACTTGTCTTGTCTTTATTGAGCACATTGACTAAACATTCACAGTTCAAGCTGGAAAAAAGTATGTGAAGCTTTGGATTTATTTTTTACAAAAAAAAAAATTTAGTAATGAAATAGTGGACTGTCTAATATTTTCTAATCCACAGTAACCTACACAGAGACAGGGCGAACAGGGCGAACTTTTGCTGATGCTGATATGGGTATTAATAAAATGAAACCGTTACAATCCATTGTACAAACAGATGTTTGATCTCTCCACTTTGCTAATATGACAGTTTGGACAGCTCCCACATCCTCAAAAATAGATGGAATCACAAGCACTTTTGTTTGTGTGTGTGTGTGCGTGTGTGTGTGCGTGTGCGTGCGTGTGTGTGAGTGTGTGTGCGTGTGCGTCCAGGTGCGTGAGTGTGTGTGTGCGTGAGTGTGTGTGTGCGTGAGTGAGTGTGTGTGTGTGTGTGTGAGTGTGTGTGCGTGTGCGTGAGTGTGTACGTGCGTGCGTGTGTGTGAGTGTGTGTGCGTGTGCGTCCGGGTGCATGTGTCTGTGTGTGTGTGCGTGAGTGTGGGTGCGTTGGGTGCATGTGTCTGTGTGTGTGTGCGTGAGTGTGTACGTGCGTGCGAGTGTGTGCGTGAGTGTGTACGTGCGTGCATGTGTGTGTGAGTGTGTGTGCGTCCGGGTGCATGTGTCTGTGTGTGTGTGAGTGTGTGCGTGCATGCGTGCGTGCGTGTGTGTGAGTGTGTGTGTGCGTGCGTCTGGGTGTTGGGGCATTGTGTTGCGCTTCATACGGAGCTTTAAGTACAGGCTCACTGAGGGGATCTGAATGAATCATCCTGGTATCAGGCTGTGCACTGACAGCTCCGCTTCCTCCCTTCAGTCACATCACAATCAGGTGTGATTCTGCCCTGTATTTCTCCCGATACAAGCGGCACTGCATTCCCACTCAGCACAAACTCAAACCCAGAGCTATCTCTCCTGAACAAGCAGAACAATCTCTGCACATATGGAAACAGAATTTATCCGCATGACAGTGAGGATGATGAGTGTGTACAAACAATCCTACCAGCCAGGGAGGCGCGGGTCCTTTCGGTGGCAAGGCGCTGATCCGTGTGCTCTGGAATGAATGACAAAAAAAAAAAAAGACACAGATGACGACAGGCTTTCAAACGCTTATCAGTGGCTCATTA
The DNA here is from genome assembly GCF_018555375.3 of Anguilla rostrata. Lineage (NCBI taxonomy): Eukaryota > Metazoa > Chordata > Actinopteri > Anguilliformes > Anguillidae > Anguilla > Anguilla rostrata. The sequence continues at coordinate 30,163,590 of NC_057948.1, forward strand.
ATAATCATTCTCACAAGAGCTGACATGAAGGAAGAGACACTCCACAGCTTCTTCCCCTCCCCATCCCCCATGCACACCAGCAGGGGAGAGAGGGACAGAGACGCAGAGACCTGCGATGACAGCCCTTCAAAGAGGTCGCATTCAGAGGCTCTATGATTATAACTAAGAGCTCTTATTGATCACGATGCGCCTCAGCTCAGAAGTGACAACAGGGAATTCAGGAGAGGGATGGAATATTTGTTCTTTTCTTACAACTTGGCATTCCGTTCTACTCATCACTGGAGTAACTCACAATACAATGCATCACACTGGACTGGTTGTGAATTGTTTGTAAAGTCTGCTCCTATATAATACTTTAGTGCATTGTACACACGCACACGCACGCACGCACACACAGCACCACACACACACATGCGCGCATGCACAACCACGCACACAGCACACACACACACACACACTTTATGAGAATGTACAGTTGGTGTCCTAACAGGGTGAAGCAATGTCACCACAGAGTAACTTTAGCCTCGAGCGATGTCCTTCTCACTTCAGACACTCTGACAGTGCAGAGCGGCCATTAATGGAATTTCACAATGCGTCATGATATGCCAGAATATTAGAAACACAAAACACTTAAATCTGTGCCGTCTCCCTCCTGTCTTTCCATTCAGCGCAGCACAGCGCCGTGACATTATTTCCAAAACATTTCACAATAATATTACGCTGCCACGATATTATTTTGGGTTATATTACAATAAGGCAGCATTCATTTTGTTAGAACGGCAGTTTCAAACTGATTCATATCCTCACTTCAAATAGATTCAATTGGTTTTATTTGTCATTTCAATACTGCGCCACATACAGTCCACCCAATTCAGAGATAAACTGGTATACTGTGCTCAGGAAAATCCCATTTTAAGCATAAATGTTGATAAAATGTTTATGTGAAATTTAAGTCATAACATTGCAACAAGGAGGAAGTGTCAAATAAAGAGGGAAAATGGCTCCTCTGTGAACGGGACTAAAATCCCAAAGGTGTTGCATTGTGGGACTGCCTGCCACAGCAGATTAGCGTGGGTGACTGATGCTCTACATGGGAAATCTTCACCATAGTGCAAATACAGCAGGCTGTGGAGGTCAATTAGCCTTGCAGAATTCACCAGAGATGGATAGCTCCACGGAGGGAAGCACTTCACATGAAGAATAAGTTCAACATTGTCGATATGAAGGCATATGCATTAGAAGAGAAAACGGATCAGCTGTTGTGTCATAAACATCAGGCAGAGAGAAACTGCATCAGAAGATACCCTACAATGCACCTATCAGAGAGCACGACAAGTGAAAGATATGACCTACAGTCATCACCCATGAACCTGATTGCGTGTGATGGAATTACAGTACCTTAGCGCACTTCATAATAAATGGTTTAATTATTCAAAGGAATCTGGGTTACAATTACAAAGAGATATGAGACCAGTTTTATCTTATAACAAATTGCTCTCTCGTGAAATTATTTACAGTGGAGCGCACAATGTTAAGGCACAATTAAGCAAAATGGAATCCGGTGATGATATGTTATCTTGATCATCGTGACAAGTAATCGTGCACAGGTATGAAAATAGCCACAAGTTTAAAAGGTCAGCTCTCATCTTCACATTGCTCATGCACTATCCACCGTGGGTCTGGCAGCACACAAACACAACCCGCTGCAGAATGCTATTACTCACATTAATAAAAGCAGACCTCTGAAATGAACCATTTCCTCATTTCCACCCGATTTTTTTTTTTTTAATTCACGAAACATATTTTGTCTCTGGAACAGCGCGACGTGACGTCCGCGCAGATCCTTCTGATTACGCGGCCGTCGCGAAGGCCAGGGGCTGCGGGGTCCGGGGCCTGGCGGTGCCACCGCTTCTCTTAATGGACTTTCCGCAGTCCATTAATGTGCACGGCGCCGACTGCCATTCAGCCATTCCGCAGGGGGCATGATCAGCGCTGCTGGACCACATTTACCAACTTTTCTATTCCTCCTCCCCATTCCAAGGTTTTAGTCAATTATACTGCAAGGGCACACAGCAAAGAATTATGAATTGCGCTCATTTCGTCTATTTGTTTCATGTTAATCAAATATGCATATGCAGGGAACCTCGCTTATAAATATTCACCAGAAACGGGGGAGAAGATATACTGAGCAATCTCAATCAAGCTTTTTCAAAAACTCGATCACTTCCGTCAGAAGGCAGAGGAAGCCCACAGATGCCTCGTGTGAACCCGTTGAAATTGCTCAAATCTGTCGCGGTCAATACTCAAGTCAATTAGCTGGATGTGCTCAGTAGCCAGCAGAAAGAAACTATTACCTGATGTAAATTCACAGTGGTCCAGTTCAAACACTTACGTAGGCCTCTCAAGCACAACTTAAGCTAATGGCTCGTGGGGTTCCCCACTCCTGTAGTTCACTAATGTGGCCATGATGGCTGATTACTCAGGTTCCCAGGCAGCCTCAGGGACCCGAACGGTGGCCATCGCCGTGGAAACTGATGTGTTGGGAACTTAATCACCGTTTGGGGATGGAGTTAACTGACTGGAACCCGAGCAAAACGATTCTTCCCCAGTGTCAAAAACTGTCTCAAAAGCATTTCTCCCCCCCCCCCCATGCACCACTACGCTATAACTATTCACGCTATGTTACAGTTTTTAAGTGTGTTTTATTATTCAGCTTTTTCTGAAAATGGATCACTTTTCATTACTGTATAAACTGCTGGCTATGTCTAGAGACCAGAGGGCCAGGAAAGGGCACTGTGGTCTTGAAAGGTCATAAGACTGAAAATATTTGAGTTGTTATTGTGGCCAGACACTCAGTTTAACTTATCCACAGCTCATAACTGATCATGCATTGCATTCTAATCAGCATTACCCAAAGTAATGGTTCATAAAATTATTTTGTTTCAACAATATCACATTTGGATAATTCTAACTATTAATGTCATTGCTACTTAAACGAGGAGAATTTAACTTCTTTTGGAGAGAAGAAAGTCTGCATGTGTCAATTTTTTCAAAAGCAGGAAATATAATCATACCCTTTTCTGAAGTTAATGTCACTTTGAAATCATAATATGAGGCAAACTATCATCTATAATGCATTAAAACACCCCAGGCAAGATAAAAGCCAGAGCTGAATATGATTATAGATTAATCTGTAATATTTTTACAGCATCAGCCAGTCAAAACAACAGAAAATCAGACAGGTTGTTGTTGTACTATCTGGATACCTGATTACAAGAATCAAATTAACTTCAAATTTCCTCATCTCTACAGAAGGATTTACTTTAGTCCTACGATGTAATTGCACTTTACTATCTTTCTCCCAAGATCCGTAAGCCATAACGAAAGGGGACTCGGGGAAATGGGAATGAAGTAACAGATCCAGAAATAGCTCTTTCTCTGTACTGCCAAAGCACAAACACACCCAAAAAACCGAACTGCTTAAGTTAGCCACATTTAATTTATGCAACAATCTACAGATTAGACAGTAATGCTCAATGAGGGAGACCTCCAATGTTTAGAAAAAAAATGACTTACAATACAGTTATTTGAGGAAGAAGTATGTACTGCAACTCAATATGAAAACAAAACAAGTGCGTCAAAGCTACACAGCAGAAGACAGAACCGACAACCCACCACTGTTTTTCCTAACGTGGACATGTGCGTGGACAAGACGGCATAACATAGGTTCAGAGCAAAAATAATGGAAATTATGAAAAATAACGAAGGAGAATGAGTGAATTCTGCTGGACAGCGCCCACAGGAGGTGTGCAGCTGTACTGCGGCGCCGACGTTTACCTCTTCCTTAGACAGCGGTCTGAATTTGGCCTGATATCGGCTCAGCTCCACGTTGAGGCGATGCACAGTCATTTTAAGGCCGTCGTTCTCATCCACCAGCTCCTGGGCCTGCTGCCGGAGGGCGTGCAGTTCAGCCCGTTCACCTACAGGGGGCAGCATGCACAGGCTTTGTTGACAGACTTATGGTTAATTGTCAGTGCTTCAGAAGAACCGTTTTTTAAATTTTTTTTAAAACCACTTTTATATTGCTAAAGATTTTATAGGTACATGCATACAAACTTGAGGGGCTTTAATCGTTTTACATTTTACAAAAATTTTAAGAGCGCTATAAATTTCTGGAATAAAGATCCATAGTTTTCCACAAATCATTTATTGCTGAAAGCGATCATGCGATATGAAGTCTCCAGATGGCAAAAAATCATAAAAATACTCCCAAGCACTTTAAACATATAGTGCTAAAATACTGGCACGAGCAACACATGTTCACTAGCAGTGTTATTTCTGTGAGCCACCGCTCCCGGGGCGTGAGAGTGGCGCTTCCCAGGCCCCTCCCACCTGCAGAGGGGCTGGGGGCCCTGGAGGCCTGCAGCCTCGGGCGGTGCTGCTCCAGCTGCTGCAGCCGCTCCTGGCTCCTCTGCAGCAGGAGGTCCTGCTGCTCGCATTTCTGCGCCAGCGCCTGCTTCTCTGCGGCCAGACGCTGGTTCTGTTCCCTCAACCCTCGCATCAACTCCTTCTGCATTTCCACCACCTCTCTGCTTGCCTCATCCTCCGCCACTGAAGCCCACAGGACAGCACAGCACGACACAGAGCAGCAACGACACAGAACAGCGGCAGCAACACAGAGCAGCAATAACACGACACAGAGCAGCACGATACAGAGCAGCAGCAACATGACACAGAGCAGCACGAGACAGAGCAGCAGCAACACAGAGCAGCAGAAACATGACAGAGCAGCAGCAACACAGAGCAGCACGATACAGAGCAACAGCAACACGACACAGAGCAGCAGCAACGTGACACAGAGCAGCACGAGACAGAGCAGCAGCAACACAGAGCAGCAGAAACATGACAGAGCAGCATGATACAGAGCAACAGCAAGACGACACAGCAGCAGCACAAGACAGAGCAGCAGCAACACAGAGCAGCAGAAACATGACAGAGCAGCAGCAACACAGAGCAGCAACACGACACAAAGCAGCACACCAAAACCAAGCAAAACACAGAACAAACATGACAGAGCAGCAGCACGACACAGAACAGCAGCAACACAGAGCAGCACGAGACAGAGCAGCAGCACAACAATACCAAGAAAAACGCAGAACAACACATCACATGTAAACGTGCAGAAATAAAAGAGAAAATTAAAAATAATATACACAGGCAAAGCACTGAACTCAAATTACATCATATTTTACATTTGTATTGTATATTAATTGTAATTAATATAATGAAAACTAATATGCAATTAGCCTGAATTCAAAGCCAGTTTCCATTCATAGGAGCAATGCATACGGTATATTTTCATTGATACAAGTGTTCTAAGAACAAACACAAAATTTGAGGCAGTAATTTAGATTTTTGGTTTCCTCCCTAAGATAACCAAAAGTCCCTCAGTAACTGCTACAATATTAGCCTTCCAAAGTAATGGCATATAATACTTCAATGAATATAGAAGCAGGTAAGCCAGTGTCTGGAACCGCCTCATCAAGCTGTAACTTGGCAGGATGGCATACCCAATGGGATCCCAATACAGAATACTTTATTCCAACAAATGGAATGTGGTTCAGCATTCTCTAAATTAAAAATAAGCCTTGCAACAAAGAGTATTAGCTGCTATAGGATAATACACCATTTTGTTTTTTTGCGTTGTACAGCTTGGATATCAAAGTAACAACAAAGGAATTCTATGCGGGTATAAATAAATGCAGAATAACGAGATTAGCCACTGAACAACACTTTAACGATGCCGTTCAATGTGTTCACGTTTTATGCCACTTTAATTCTAGCAATCAATAAATCTGTTATTATATTTCTGAAATCTGAAGGAATTCGTAAAATGCCAGTGGCGGCCATTAAAAGACGCACACAGAGCGGCGCCATGACGCCCCAGCCTGTTCGTCCTATCCGTAACGAGCGGGAGAACGAGCCAGCTCGCTGCACGCCGCCGCTAACGACAGCGCGGACGCGGATCACATGACCGCGCGACGCAGCAGAAGACCTGCCCTGCGTCTGACCTGTCTGTGCGTCTCTCACTGAGCTCCTCTTGGACGCCCTTCTCTTCCTCGGCGAGCAGCGGCTTGCTTTGGGGGACTCCATGCTCAAGTCATTCGCAAAATCTGCAATCGGAGGAGAGGAAACATTTTCCAGGTGTAGGAATTTTTTTTTTACGCTGACAAAACATTTTCATTACATTACAGGCATTTAGCAGACGCTCTTATCCCGAGCGAACTGCACAACTTTTTACATAGCGTTTACAATAGTAAATAGTGTATCCAATTATACAGCTGGATATATACTGAAGCAACGCAGGTTAAGTACCTTGCTCAACGGTACAACGGCAGTGTCCTACAGGGGAATCGAACCTGAGACCTTAAGGTTACAAGACCAACTCCTCACCCATTATACTACACTGCCGCCTTGCCTTTAAAAAAAAATTTTTTTTTGCAGTTCACCTTGAATTTACCTTTTCATGTTCAACAGTGACAAACAGATGAGAGAGCGCAATCAAAAAAACAAAAGAGATGCTGAACACAATCTCTGGAAATAACTAATGTTGACGGCTTCCATTCACGATGCTATTCTCGGAATTTCTTTCACTGCCATCACATTTCATTCACCTTCTGAGCACCAGGAGCAAACAGTGTCAGCACCACAAAGCATCTGAGCTTTTTCTCAGCAGAATAAGGAGGACAAATTCCTCCTTAATCACACAACTTTCACAATAGCACATTGTGAGGTCCTGTACAGCTGTGAAAGCAGGGGATTCTATGGGAAGGCACAGATTGCAGCGCAAATGAACAGCATTGTTCCCCCGCGCGCAGACAGCGGCAATGAGAGCGGTTACCTGGAGATGATACGGCCCTTTGAGAAGACAGCCGCCTCTCCACTTTCACTGACGGAGCCTGAGGGAGAGACACACACGTAAAGGAGCAGTGACTCTCCGAGCTCGTTTCACGTAAATACATTTTAACCCCACGCCAACGTTTCAACAAACTGCCCTGAAGAAACACACCAGGCTATTAATGGTCAGCTAATGACTGTTATTGTATTTCTCTCTCCCCCTCGCCTGCCCGCATCAACCAGGGGTGTCAAACTCAAGTCCCAGTGAGCCACAGTGTCTGCAGATTTTTTTGTTCCCTTTCAATCTGCTTCCAAATAAGGGCTTGAGAACAAGGCATGTGGATTATTTAGCCAATTAATAACTTGAATGAACCACCAGCGCCAAGACGCCCCAAAATCAGGATTGGAGTCTGGCCTAGAGAATCACACACAAAACTGTCTGGTCCAATCAAAAACATACACCCCAGCGAGTGAGCTTCTGGATGGCTTATTTGGTTTAGGCACCACGCTGTGGCGCATGGATGAGCTCTGTCCCCTCAGATCGAATCCCGACCGTGCCAGTGCTGACTGTGGCCGATAGCTCCACAACGCGACACACAACTGTTGATTGTGGGTGGATTCGGTCGGTTAGGTACCCATTCTCATCACTGCGGTTGCAGATCCAGATAACTGGATATTCAGGATGGTGAGAATTGGACACATGCAGGGCTGTGCCTGGTGCCAAATATTTTTTTAAATAAATGAATAAATTCTGTGAAAAACTATCCCTTTAAGCCCCATAAATACAGTTTTCTTTGTCTTTTACAACATCTTTCACAGCATAATCAAATAAAATCATACAATACATTATCAATTTTTAAATACTGCACAAGTAATTCAAATATTCCATGCAATGATAGGAAGTGCTTTAGTCTTACAATGTAAATTGTACTAAAAAAAACTACATGAGGCCTGCAATTAAAAATGATTAAAATAGAATGTTCTGCTTGTGCTAAAGTTTGGCTGGATGTGGTGTTAGAATGAAGATGTAGCCACTTTAGCCTAGTGAGAGAGGAAAAAAATTCACCAGTTCACTGAGCAGTCAAGAGAGCGCTAGGCCACAGTTGAATGCAAAGCAGTTTCTGTAATGGAGCTAACATTTGCCACCGGGAGCAGGGAGAGCAGCCAAAACCAAGCTAACAAGAAGCAAGACTTCACTAAAGCGTCACACGCCTGGCTATTGCTAAAAAGCTTTCACAGAAGCAAGGGGCAATGATGCCTTTCTAATGAAAAACAACTTTCAGCATAGCAAAGTGGCACGTGCTCGCATGGATAAGCATGATATCTGAATCCAAACACTCCTGATATATTGACATATTTGCATTCTACTGAAGAAGAAAAAAGTAGAAGGGTTCATGAAAATTATACAATGCAGCAATTATTTATGGATGTTAAAAAAAGCACTAAATTTTAAACAGTTAATCGAGTTCTTTTTTTTCACTTTACTTTACTGACACTGAGGCATCAAATCAGATGTTTTTGTTGATAGATGTCAGCAAGCTTAATAACCACCGAACATCATAAAGAGTAGAGAAATGGATGCCTTCTCACCAAACATTTTTTTGTCTTCCAAGATTCTCATGTATTTCTGGGTGAAAGTCATGCAAACCGAAACCTTCCATTCATGGTCAGATTCACAGGCTGGGCAGAGGCCTGACAGACTGTTCGGCAGGCACCAGAGAGCTGGCATCAGCGGCTCTTATTTCAACATCAATCAGCCTCTTGGCAAAAATGCCTCCGCTACTAACAGCCCAACAGACACGACAGGGGGACAACACAGGCTCCAAGTGCATTCGAAAATTATCTCTCGGCCTCGTCAGACAACTGACGCTTAAGATTACGGCCTTAGAGAGAGAAAGTGAATTGGATGCAAAATTATATTGTTTCTAAGAATGCAAGGAAACATCTTCGGGGCCATTAAAAGTCACGCTGATACCCTAATCTAGGCAAGCGATCTATGAGCCCCACCTGCTGTGGAGTTCGTCTCGGAAGAGACGCCAGAAGACACGGCTATTTATGGGGCCCAGCGTGGCCACAAAGCGCGCAAAGACCATGTTCCTTTTGACTTCAAGTCTGAATGCAATCTGTGACATTTCATTGAAATCAGTGATTGAGAATCTTTATGAAATATGACTGAAAATATCAGCTCTGTTTGTTAGAAGCAGAGGTAAACGCCAATGCTTTTTGTAGGCATTCACCAGCTGAACTGGATTATCTCCTAATATACACATGCTTGGTTTCATTGGAAAGAGATAAAATTCATGAATCTTTTGATTATAATATCCAGGTGCTTAGCCCTGCGTTCAACAACATAAGGTCACTTTAAGAAGTACACTGTCAGCTTTTAGATAGGCCAGACCACAAACCCCCCAACCCCCACCCCCCTTTCTTGGTTGATTCCATCAGGTTACCGTAGACTTACCCATCAACGAATTTGGTGATTTAATTGATAATTGTCATTTTCAATAATAATTATTATATTAAATCACACAAAATATATTTTATATGTGGGTTAAATAGGGGGTTCTAGTACACAATATCACATGTGTTCATTATTCAGAGTGCTGAACATTTTATCAAGGGCATTGGAACCGCTGGATTCAGAAAATAAACACATTTTTAATTAATCCTCGCTTCCCCGACAGTCCTTTTGGCCGCTCTCCTTAAACCGCTCAAGGGGACGAGCAGAGAACAAACATGAATTCATCACAGTTACGAGGACAGTCACCCCACACTAACAGATTCTCGCCACTCCGATGTCCATACTGAAGGTAAGACAAAACAGAGCCAGTGAGAGAACGAAGGACATTTGGTTCTGACCTTCCAAATTAACCTCAAATATCAACATATTTCTTCGCTGCTGACATCCGTCATTGGACAGCACTAATCCACTTACCCTTTCACGTCGAGCAGAGTCCTCTGAAACAACGAAAATTGGCATGTTAGAGTACAGCCGGCTACAATTTCACACAGTAATAAATACCTTACTAAACTATTCCTGTAACTTTCTCAGTAATATATATTTCCCGGCAGATACGTGTTTCAGAAATGCCAATGGTTTGAATAACAGACACACAGTGCTTTTGTAAACTCCATTAACAGTAAAAACCCTGATTCTTGTGGCGTGTGTCCTAAATGGCAAGACCGTAAATTAAAGACTGGTTCATGGGACAGGGCACAGACCTTCTGCGAGCTGCGTGGGCACTACACCGTAAGCAGACTCATCCGTCCCGTCACTGAACTCACACTGACCTCCACCCTGCAAGACAAAGAGAAGGACCACAAGGACCAACCAGTGAGGAAACTCATTAAACACACAGGTAAACTTACGAACATAATAAATTATGATCACCTGCATCTTAAAACCTTTACATATTTCCCATAGCACCTGTCTCAGCTAAATAGGGCAGAATCTGGACATTGAGACTATTCTATGGCAATTACAAAGGGACCTTAAACTACGGCACCAGTGTGGAGCTCTCCTGCACTGGTCTGAAATTACAGGGAGTGACTAACTGTACAACACTACAGTTTTAAAGTTAGTTTCACATCCATGTATAACCCCTGCTTTGAAAAAAGGAAGGCTTATCGTGCTTCAGACCATCCTCTTCCCCATCTTTTCTCCTCCCTCTCCTTACACTGCTCACAAATGTGTTGCTCTTACGAAGTCATGCCTTTTTAAAGATGATCTTTAATTCATTGCTTCCCAGTGGCCTTAAAAGCTCAGGCAGTGGGGCCCTGTTTTAATTATGAGGAATGTCACGCTGTGTCACTTTGCCAGTAATGAAGAGACTCAAAACAAGCTGCCACATCATTTCACCAACTGACACTTCATCTACCGACACCCATCACCACCCGACACTCCACATGTACAGTAACAATTCAGACTAATGGCCACACACCTTCAAATGTAAACTGGAAGTAACTTTCATTCACAACTCTAATTGCCAAGATCTTTTACTGAGATTTTAAAAAGGTTAAATCATTAGCATTTTATCCTTGTTTCATGTTAGGAGATTTCGAGCCATTCACAATTCTCCCACACTAAAGTGTACATGGGATAGTATCCAAACTGCATGAGCACCAATAGCTGAATGTTCTCATTACAGACATGACATACACTGTTTACCGAACATTCACATTAGGCTACATGCCCGCACCCAAAAAGATTTTTTGTATTTACTTGTTTATTTCTGTAAGCAACGCCCACTAATCACCATTCACTTTACTGTAGCACATAATTATAGTTTTTCAAGAGAATAATCTGTAGCTCTCCGATTGTTATTTTGTCCACGACTTTATATCATAATAAATCCATTCAAGAGATTGTTGTTGTCTACTATAGACAGCTTGGATGTCTCGCCTCGTTATGGTGTTCACCGGACCGCGGTGGACGGCTGAAAACGTCGTTTTAAATTAAGTATTCTTTTTCTATGAAGACTGTGTTACAGTACAGTTTAAAGGCTAGTTGCTTCAGACCAAAAACTTGCGACGCGACGAGATGCAGCTGGCGGCTCTTTGCAATTGCAAAACTCAAACTTGCAACATTCTAAAACTGTCCAGGTCACATCAAAGCTATAAGACGTTACTTACGGTTACCATAGCAACTGTTCTTACGGTTAGCTACTTCCTTGTTGGTTGCAACTGATCTGGCAAATGTCTAGAGGTTAATATAGAGATAATGGACTAAAGTGGTAGCAGTAGTGAGATGCTTGCTGTAGCAACAGTACTGCAAAAACAAGTCATCTTAAGAGCCAAACATTCAGTGTTTGGAGGGGGTCATGTGTGGCGGTACATGTTGCGTACGCACAGTTGTGCAAGGATCGACATTTACCGTAGTTTCTTAATTTCACCCTTCTTTTTCCTTAGCAGTAGGCCGATACTGTGCGCTCTTTAATTAATTGGCGTAGTGAATTTTAAAAAAAAAATGTATGTCGTCTCTAGTGCAAACACTACCACTCCCGCGGTCAAATGTCTTTATAGAGTTTATGTAGGCTTCCTTCGGTAATCTACAGATTGAATGGAGAAAAATGTCCTACAGCACTTAAAAACAGCATGAGAACTGAACAGATAAAAAGCAGACATCGACATTTTACATCAAGGGAAGCTGCAAGGCAAAATCCCCAGAGAAAAAATGCACAGAAGGCCAATTATTCTCCAGCCAGCTATACAGCCTTACATTAAACCTGGATGAACAGATCCCAGATCTTTCCATTTCAAATAAATGTTTTACAATCCACTTGTTTCAGACCATCACTAATCTTAGCTCTCGAGAGTGCAACATTAATTCAACTCGAAAATACATGCCAGGTAATGTTCATTACCGCAGAATACTAGCACAGAAAACATACATGAAACACTACTAGATGTAACACTATTGCTGACCATTACTGCGAGAAACAACTGTACTTGATACCGGAATACTCTGTATCAATTATAATCTTCCCAAAATGTACTTGCACCCTGAAGTGCAACAGTCAACTCTCAGGAAAGACCAGATGGTGTTTTTACACACACCATATGGTACACAGATGTGATATGTACTATTGTAACGCCTGCTGCATTTCTAGTATAATAATAAAAAAATAAATAAAAGATTTCAGCAGTATTTTGTATATCATTCGTGTCAAATCTTTTAATGCTGGGACAAAACTGCTTATTCCAGAGAGAATGATACCTTTTACCAATCCAGCATGTGTCACTTACAGTGGAAAAAATCAATTATTGGGAATCCGAACTGAAAATATAGTTCAACATTCATCGCTCACCTTTGTCTCAGAAATTCCATTCCAACTAAAGGTTATCAATATTGATGCTTTCTTCCCACACAGCACTGAAAACCCACATAGTTCTTATTTTGGGCCCTCCATCAATATGATATACTTAAGATATGTGTGCATTTTTCAGCTACAGAAAAGTACAAAATGTCCTGCATACTAACTATTTAATTAAACTATATCAATTATGTCTAAAATTTCAATAACCAAAAGAAACCTCAGCCTTCTTTTTATTCCACATAGCTTTTTTCTCCAAGTAAAATGAAAGAAAAACACATCATCTTAGGGACCTGGTCTGATACAATTAGCAAACAATCAAACACAATTATAATTTTTTTGAAGAAAGCAAAACACCTCCACGAACAAAGTGATCATGTTCCTGATATTCTGTTTTACAAATGTATGTATGTACAGCGTTTCATTTTCAGAGGTGACACAACAGCAACATTCATTCCTCCAAAGAGCAGGAGAGGTGGCTTGTGGTTGCCACAGTGTTCCAAAATGGAGAGTGTTTATTTCAGTAGCTGTGTTCTAACCTCGTAACAAGTGGCCAGAGGACTTCATTATTTTCTGCATGCTCTGTGTCCCAAACATGCATAGCTGGGGAACTTCCTAGCAAAAACATCCCTTAAAACTCTCTCAACTGATGTACTCTTCATTACTTACTTCCTTGCTACAGTACCACCAAAGGGCAGTCAACACAATAAGAATGTAATTCTGTTCCTTTTAGTTTTTTCAGTACTATTACCTTGGACATCACACCACTGAATTATGACCAAATGCATAGACACCAGTCAGAGTAATAATTACAATATGAAATGGGTCAACAAAGCAGAAACCAATAAACCACAACCAGATGCTGACTCTCTATCACAGAAATCGTGTCATACTTCACACTCTGGCAAAGCCCTCCTATTCTAAATCATGTACTACTGGGTTTCTCCCTTGAAAAGGCCTCTTCAGTCAAAAGCAATGTCCTGATTTGGCAGAGTGGTGCAGCAGAATTAAAGATTCAGCTCTTAGCCCCTATGGAAAAGGTCATTCGATATCCTGACTCTCCAGGAATGAAGAGGGGAGATTTTAGTCCAGCATGGGTATGGAACAAAATTCTAGCTGAGATACAACAAGGATTCAATCAATGACATTTATGCCGCAAATACAATATACTTGATCTCAAGCAGCCACGACGATACAATTCTCCTTTTATGAAACAAACTTTCCATATAATGTCGTGTATAGTTTATTTTGATCATTTTTCATTTTGCAAAGCACCATCTTTCTAAATTACCATGTTGAGACTAGCCCACAAAAACAACACCATTCCCACTGTTCTGCAATTTTTCATTTGCATATTAAGTTATTCTTCTGTCTACTGCAGCAAATCTGCATTTACCAGGCACCTGCTCCTCCATTATGATAGAATACGGAAAATTACGGGAGCAATGAAGCTAATTAAATACCATTGGCACCTCTACAGAAACACCATGGGAGATATTGGATTCTCAAGCGACCATACAATATGCAGCTGCTCATCATCTGTATCAGCTATACACACAAGACTGAAATAGAGGGTATCATGAATTGGAAAAAGCAGCATAATTCTAATTCACTTAACCCCCCCACCCCTCACTTTACGTACAATCAGCAGCATTTCAATGTTTGCAGTTTCTTGGACAAATGCTGAATGTGTATGTATAGCACCACCAGTTGGTGACATCTTGCAGCTTGGGAGAGCCACATTTTCTAAGTTCCGATCTATCAGCAGACAGATCAGCCTGTCTGGGGGGCTAAGTGAAACTTTAAAATACATTTTTAAAATGTGAAAGAAAAAACATTATTTGTGTTCTGTTCTCATGTGATTACCCTGAACAAAAGGTTGCACAGTGAATACTGTACCAGTTTATTTGGCACTGCGTAGATCTTGCTGTTGACTGGACTCCTCCCCTGCCTTTCCAAAGACTGATAGATGTGGCCTTCATCGGGATCTGAGAGCACATTTCTTTCTACCTCTTCCTCTTCTTCATCATCATCTTCATCATCATACAATCCAGCAATTTGTTCGGGGGAAGGCAAGCGTGGCCTGACAACCTCAGACTGAGACCACCGACTCCTGACAGAAGACATGCAAATGTTCAGACATTTAATTGGTTTGATGTAAGGTAATTATTATACTATAATTATAAAAGGCCGTTATTCATTCCGTTATAGCATCATTGTTCCAGTGTACACCACTGGCACATACTCACCTTGTGAACTCGGCAGTACTGGCATAGGGCTCCAGAGCAGTCCAGTTTTCAGAATGAGAGCATTCACTCTCGGAGTAAGACCTCTGTCGCGGCGGAGGGATGGCCACTGTGCGGCCAGTTAATGACGAGGACAAAATGGCAGCAGCCAGCGCAGATCTATAATAGTTATTTTGAAAGAATACAATGAGGGATCAGTTTAATTACATGAGCTACAAATAAATAAAAAAATAATGTCATGCTTGTGTTTGGTAAATGATAAATGGTGACTGGTGATTTACTTCTTTTACTTCAACAAAATGTATCTATATTAAAGCAAAATTGTTCTACCCATGTCTGTTAGGGGGAGGGGGATTAGAGTTTCTGCCCTACTTTTTAACTTTTCTTTTTTAACTTAGGTGAATTTTCGGGTATTATGACAACAGCATGAAAAAGTGCCACTTGTGAAAGGAAGAGAAAACATGATACGACCAACAGTTAAAGAGGGCGAGAACACCGGATACCTGGGTCGTTCTGGAGAGGGGTATGGACTGCGAGGGGGAGGGGTGCGGGGAACTGCTGGTCTGGGGGCAATGGTGGCGGCGGGGATCAAACCATGAGCTATGTGCTTCTAAATAAACCACATAGAACCTCATCAGTGAAAAGTTATGAATGGAAACATGCCGCAGTTCTGCTAATGAGGTTAAAGTGAAAATTTCAGTCATGTCGTGAAACCCCCCACAAAATTGAAGGAAATAAAATATGAATGTAGCAGTCTAATAGGCTACACATGCAACATGTAGTTATAGGTTAATCTCAAGCTTCGTATATTGGCCACAACCAAAGACATTAGCTATCTATCACTAGCTAAATTAGCAAAGTTAGTTTAACATATCTAATGTAGCTTGCCATGCAAAACAAATATTTCGCGAAGAACTATATTTAAAATAAAAACCCATGGTTCTATGTTATCAAATGTTAACTAACACGCTACAGTTAGCCGTGGGTTGCAATTTATACTACATGAACTACTTGACTAATTTATTTACCTTGCTATCTAGGGGCTAATGTTAGCCATCTATCATTTCCTAGTGCTGTTGCTACAACACGCACCGTAGATAGTTTCTATAAGCAAGGTAGTTAAGGTAAGCTAGTCTAAGTGGTTAACTTGTGAAAAAGCTGGCTAACATTAAATTGTAGCTGACGTCTGTGCGTTTAGTGAAAACTCACAAATGGCACTTTCTCATTTCTTCTGAAGCTGAGTTTAGACATCATCCTTGCAAAAATGAAATCTTCTTGGGTGGAATGGTTTTGTAATAATATCGGTTAGCGTTAGTTAACGTTTACCAGCAATACCAACTTTCGGTTAAATGTGACATTGCCTTTACTTCCACAGTCCAAAATAATGAATGGACAGTTGTCTAAGATATATAACTAACTAACGAAACGAACAAGCTAGCTTGCTGCTACTTCAGGTTGAGTTTGCAAATATTTCAGTTTCTAGACGCCATACGTTCTTATTCACATTCTTACAACAGTCGATGTTATTGGTTTAGCTAAATGCAACAGACCAATCACGGCTTCGTTTCAAATCTCTTAGCAACGCCATTTGTTTCTTCGCTGAGCCCAATCATTCAAAGTCTACTGTAAACACGAAAATATGCTTCATTGGCTACAACCCATACGGTCTATAATACAACCACAGAGATTATGATATTCGTATAGTCAGAAATATAAGTAGCTAGGTCTAATTTAAAGTTGGCCACGACTTGACGTTTGTACATCTGCAGTAGTGCGTAATTCCGATGGATCTCTTGGGTATCAAAGCCAATTAGGTCAATTCACAGTAACGTTACAGAATATAGACTAATTTAGACCAGACAAGTTAATATATACGTCAGCCAGTTAGATCAGCTAATGGAATGCGTAAATGGAGCGTATTTATCCCAAATTAACTTGGTAGCTAGCCAGCGCTAGCTATGTTTAGGTATGGGGCATGCCGCCCCACCAAGCCAGGGATGGCATACCTGCCATCCGAACTTGCTAGATAAAATAGCTATGATACTAGTCACTGATTGGAATGGCTGGTATTCCATCCCGCCAAGTTACGCCTTGGTGGGACGGTTACGTATACAGTAGGGCTAGCTACCTACAATAGCGAATGTAACTTCAAATACCGAACTTACAGCTAAGTTAGGCTCCATTTTTTTGTTGACCCGACTTGGATCTTAAACGGTTCGTTATGAAGCAGACGTGTCCAAAATGGATATACCGGTGTAAAAATACCCGTGTGTCGATTCAAAACATTTCCACCAGGGGGGCCTGTAACACAATTATTCAAACGTTATCAGCGGATATGTGGTGAATGGTTTTTGTTTTCTCTTTGAATCTGGTGGTTGCTTATGGAAACAAGAAAGGAGAAAACAAGCAAGAAAAAAAGAAGTACCATAAGAATGTTATAAGTAAGTATAAGAAAAAAAGAGTGGTACAGTTTAAATGATGAACTTCTAATTTATAAACAAATGTGGAAAACATCCTTTCTGTGATTTTTAAAATGCATTACAATTATAATGTAATGTATGTTTTAGGTTTAACACATCTATGCCAATTTCAGGCTAGCATTTGATTCGAGAACTGATACGTAATTTATGATCATGATATAAAACAATGGGTCATATATTTAATTAGAAGACAGGTACATTAAGTCTCGCACAACAAAATGCACAGTGGTGTACTTGCTAAATCAAGTGGTCTAATTAATAGAATTTTTTCATCAAATATTTTCAACATTTTGCTGTGAGAGGTGAGCTAGAGAGAAGGCTCTGGGCCTTATTCAGAGATGACCCTCTGACACATCCCCAGCATTGTGGGAACTATGGCGCAAGAAAGCTGCTTAGGTGCCTCTATGACATAATGACACTTTTTTGTGATAATTTCTAAGAACTTGTAAATCTGCCTCACCATTGACTTGGTATGTGTGTGCTACACCAACTAAATAACTTCCCGTCAGATTTATTTCCAAAGTTAAACATTGAAATGATTTATAAGTTTTAGCTGGGCATGTGCAATAATCAGTTATTGCTTTTCAGGGGACAGCACAGTTCCCTTTAACTTTCAAAAATTTATTTTACCAATCAGAAAATTTCTGTTATTTACAACATATCCAGAGAAAGTGATTTTTTTCTCAAGTTTAGTTGAAAATGACTATAGCTTAATGTATTTAAGTCCCTTCAGTTGTAGCACAGTAAAAAGTGTTAGTACATAAAGCAAAATATACTAACACAGGCAACATTTTTTTTTTTAGAACTTTGCTTCATCTTTGCTTTGCTTCATCTCCTGCGCAGGGCAGGAGAGACATGGGAAGTCACAGGAGGTGAGTCAGTGCTCTCCAGCGCCCATTTGGAGGGAGTCAAAGGGCAGTGCTGCGTGCCAGACTCTGAGCTTTCTCACTGCGCCGTCCATAAAGCCCAGCCACTCTGACATCAGCCCTGGCTCTGCAAATCCCTCTCTTTAATAATCAAGCCGTTCTGTCCAGCCCACAATAAGGAGTGGAATCTGCGAGCAATTTAAAATCCATTAGGTTTCTGCAGGACGCACAAACGCTGTTGTAACACTGTTAGCGGACAGGCCGGGAGTTTGTGAAATATGGGGAGAATTTGAGGATGCTGTATTTTTTTTCTTTTCTGTCATACATCTACAGGGGAGAAAATCCATTTCTCTGTGTACTGTAGAGCTTGACTGCCTTTCCATCAAACAATTCCACTTACAGAAAAAAGTGTGGCATCCATGTGCTTCTCATTTTAGCTTGGCCTCCATTCATAATGCTTTTTTTTTTTTTGCTTTCTAGACTGAAAATAACAGTAAGTCAGCAGTTTTTCAGGGCCGGAAACAATCCACTGTGGCTCTGGTTATTGGCTGAGGCCGGGCAGTCGAAAAGCTCAGATATCAGATCGAAGAGACAGCACGCAGTAATCTCAGATGGGATAATCAGACCGACGACTTCATCTCCGTCACATGACAGTCTTAGCCCTGCACAATGTGGGTGGTGCACTCACATATCCCTAGAAAAAAGAAAAACAGCAAAGGGCATCTGGCTTTCCAGTGGGAATTGCCATTATTGATCATAAAAACTTTCAAGAAACTGAACTAAGGTCATTATGCTGAAGCAAAAAGATGAGACCCAATCCAGCACCCTTCCTGTCAGTAGCATGTATAAGGAGAAAACTCACAACCTAGGCCTACCTCCAGCTCTCAGGTTACAAAAGAGGAGACACTGGAGGATTTGAGAGACTAAAGATTTAGCCCTATCCCAAGAAAACTATGTGTGTTTACTGTGCCTTGCCAATGAAAAAATATGTGCAACAATAGCTCCAAACCTGTGGTTTGGTCATTGAAAAGCAATGAGATCATTCTATACCATTATTTTGAAGTAATCTGCTTACTGGCTGTGAAAGAGGAAGTGGTCCTAAAAATAACAGTCCTGTACTCAATGATATAGTGAGTGGCTGCCATTGTAACACCTTCTTTGCTCCTGCTTGCTCGTGTTAGTTTAAGAAAAATCATAAGTATGAAAATGTATTTGTGCGGGTACTGTTTTTTGCAGACATTCTCATGTGTAAAACATACCCTTTAGATTCACTATTACCTTAATATCACTTGATAAAAAAACAAAGAATTGAAGTTGTGCTATACTTCTCATACATATGCACGGAATATTTCAACAATTAAAGGAAACATCAAAAAGCTAGTCAAAGCAAAAGCTTATACTTCCCAAAGCCACAGAATAGATATGATGGAAAAAATGGGACACACTAAACTAAATTAAAAATGATGATAACCCAATTGAAAACAAAACGTTTGTTTACTTTAAGTATATACTGCAAAAAATCAGAATGAAAACATTAAATTTCCCACTTTTATTGAAATTTGTGTATGTGGTTACAGTTGAATTAAGGAAATGAAGTCATTAAATTGGGGTTTTCATAGCTACATGCTGTGATACAGAGATACACTGCCTGACAAATTGCTAAGCAGAAAGGAAGAAAAAGGCCCAAGACCAACTATTATTTTTCTGAGCACCAAGAAGTACATATGACAACCAATACGAACATCATATGCAAAAACAGAAGCAGTAATACTTTACACAATGATTTGATCCTATGTTGACAAAATGGTAAAATTTTACACAACAAAAAATATAGACAAAAATATTTAATTCTACAATGGCACTTTGATAAGATTCATCAGCAAGTGAGACACAATACATTGGTACAGCTCTAGAGGCAAACATTTTATCATTCAAACAGCTATGTACTGGAATGCTCATTTGGTTTACCTGTCGCTACACTGAGAACAGCAACAAAGTCAACTATATCGGTTTACAAATATTTTCTGTTTTTCAGAGGTAAAGTAGACAAGAATGAATTAAAACAGTAAAACAATTCATAGTTTAAGAAATGAATAACTTCAGTTCCAAAAACAAATATCAACACTGGTTTTTACATTAAAAATGTCCCATTATACTAGGAAACAACAAACTATAAAATACAAGATTAAAAGGCTTACGAACATACAGGCAAAGTAACTTTTATTGGGTAACTCTTTTAGACAATATGATGAGCGTATGTACCTTATAAAACAGAGGACAGTATTTTGGACATGTAACAAAGAAACCAACATTTTAAACAGTATACCACAGAGAACCACTACAAATGTACAGGCATGAAATACTTAAGATGTCTTATTAAAGTACATAAAAAGCTAAATATGAATACATTTATAGTTTTGTTTTAAGTCTTTTTGTATAAATAATTTGATTATCAAACGTTTATAATAATCTACCTTGTAGACAAAGAAATACTCTAACACTTCAGAAAGTGTTAGCAAAGGTAAAAATCTTTTCACAGGAGACAACAATAGTCTGATTGTGCAAGCTCAAACTTCAGCTCAGGTTACAAGATATTTCCAAGTGCCACCATACAGCTTGTTCTGTTGAGTCCTTAAAAAAGTCAAAAAAGCTTCCATTCTATATGCACAATATCCTTCATTGACAGCAATGTGACAGTAATTGTCAAGGTATTACACAGGGTGTGTCAGATGTGTTCTCTTATCCCTGCATCTGTTTTGGTGGTTTAAACAACCTGGCACAGAAACACACATACCTGCACTTTCTTTTTTTATATATATTCAACAGTTTCCTACAAAAATGCAGGATCTCATACAAAATGTTCTCTAGTTCCCCAGTGCAGGCAACATTCCTTCATGTACAACTTGCATCCTCTACTTCATTAATACAGCATACACACAAAAAACAAAAAATAAGGTCAGCAACCTTTGGGGTGTGGCACTTGTCTAGTCATCATACAACATATTACTAACAATTACTTCCTTCACCTGACCCTATAAATATATTGGCAAACAATGAAACAATATACATTTTTTTTCCAGTTAGGGTACCTCCACCATTGTAGTTAGTGTATTGGTACCTCCTCTCAATAAAGTAGATTGTAGGACTTAGCTTACCAGAACCTGCCATAACAGAGTCGTGTTAAAAAAGCCCTATATCAAGCTCTCCTACTGTGCAAAACATAATCCTCCCCTTCTACCAATGTATTATTAAAGAGCAGCATGTGTCAACAGTGATGACGGAGAAAACAATTAGTACTGTTAAAATCTTTTTTCTTTTTTTTAAACAGCAGAAGTGTTTTTTTTTTTCCTTCAAATACAGAATCCTGGTCGCTTATATTACAGAGGAATCCATGTACGTGCAATGCACCATCTAAGAGGGCGGGCCCTAGTAAAGTGCGCTGTCATTGGCGGAGTGTGGGAAGGTGGCGCACTGCTTGTTCCAGGGCAAGGTGCCGGAGTAGTCGGCGGTGGGCAGGCTGAGGGTGCTGGCACTCTTGTGTTTGTTCTTCAGGCCCCAGTTGAGGAAAGACAATTTCTTACTGACCTTCCTGGACTTAGTGCCCTTAGTGTCATTCTCATCGAAGTCCAGGCAAATCATGGAGTAGGTTTTGGGTAAGCCGCAGTAGGTGGCACTCTTGGTGGGCTGTGGGGTTCAGCACAGAGAGAGAGAGAGAGAGAGAGAGAGAGAGAGAGAGAGAGGTTAACACCGCCAGTTATGGAGGAGAACAGAGAAGCGCGGGGCTGAGCTGCTTGTTTTTACAGTGGCCTGCACGTTCGGCGAAGGGAAGGGCGTTTCTAATCCGTGTCCGTGGGAACCGGCTGTCGCAGGCACAGAGGAACAATGTGCGCGCACACCTGCTTTCGTAACTCAGATTGAGAAGAAAATACACGTTCTCTCGGAGGTCAGTGTGACGAGAAACGCAGCTGACAAGACGTTCCTGCGTGAGACTTCGACGCAAAAGACAACTGTGGGAAATTTATCTTGCTGGTAATTTGACAGCCAAGGTCAGGTTACACAACAGAGATCTGAAAACAAAGAAGGGATTGGAGGTTCAGATTTTGGGTGGAAGGGGAAGGGGGGGGGCGGGGCTTACCAAAGGGAGGCTGCCGTCCATCATGCTGACCACTCGGATGTCCACTCCCTCCTCCTCCGCGTCCTTCAGGAGCCTCATCACCTCGCTCAGGCCCATCCACTTGCAGTCTGCGTCGCCGACAGCTACGATGTAGTCTCCCTCCTTTAGCCCGTCCAGCTGTTCACAGGAGAGAACAGTGAAGGGATCGACCGGGGGGGTACACGGCCAGTCCAACGCAGCGACCACACCAACAAATCTCACCAGGGCCCCCAACAACAACTCACTGTTACACATCAAATATTTACAGACAACAGCTTCTCTGCAGATTAACTCATTTAGTCTCGTCTCTTTTCCTCTCAAAGCTCCGTTGTGTTAAAAATGTTTTCAAAGTGTTTTTTTTTTTTTTCAGGAAATCTTATTCTTCTGCAAACACAGCAGTGCAGGGAAATGGAATCATGAAAATCTCTGACAAAGATATTAAATTCTAGTTGTTGCTTTTTTCTTTTTTAAAAAGGAGGAAATGCCCTTCAATCGTAGGCAGTGAAAGAGACTGTAGACATTTCCTGCTTAAATTATGGAAGCGCAATACACTCCGTGAGAAACTATTTGGATTTACTGACACAAATATCTCTGCTGTTCATTTCTGAACTGAGCTCGTATACTTTTTTTTTTTCCCCCAAAAAAATTTAATGACACCAAAGGTGAAAGCCGCCCAAACGAAATCTGCTTGGAAAACAGCAATTAAAGAGCTCGCCAACAGTGAGAAAGATTGAGAACAGCCGTTATGTAACCTTGGTAATCCCTTTTTACATGCAGCCTGTTGGTTTTAATTAGGGCCTGGGTCTTTGTTACGGGCCATTAAGGAGCAAAAGGAAGGCAGATGCAAAGTTTTCAGGAGTTTTATTACACTAGCCATGGAAGGGGACCTCTAAATGTTGTTCTGCAAACCACACCTGGTTATATGTTTCAGTCACCTCTTCCAGGATATTTTTTTTTGCTTTTTATGGGAAGCCATAATTTTAAAAATAATAATAAATAAAGTAAACTGAGAAATTTAAACTATATGGATACTCCATGAAAGCTGATTCTTTCATTTAGTTTTTTGATAACAGGGCAATAGAGAATATAAGAAATTTGCAATGACTTCCCTTCTGGCCCAGAAAAACTCAATTAAAAAGCAAGCTTAGCTTTCTGCAGACCATTCAGTAGAGCAAGCAAATCCAGACCCTCCAGTGATGAAAATAAAAAACATGCATTGCTGTGCCTGCTCCAGGCAGGGTAGCTCTTTCACCAAAATCAAATCAAATGGTTTTAAGAACCCCCCCAAAAAAATAACAAAAACACCACAAAAACCACACTATTTGGATTCAGCGGCCTAACACTAACTACACTTCAGACCCCACAGGCTGCCAGATCTGGCAGTTACTGAGTTCTATCAGGCGATTGGTCTGTGATATTTTAAACTCCTGATCTGATGTCACCCAATAGTCCCCCAGTGTGCAATGAAGCTAAAGTGCCATGCAGGACCGCAGGACTGCGGGTCCGTCAGCACGTGCGGGGGGCAGGACTGACCGCTGCGGGGCAGAGCGGGTCCATGGACTGGACCTGGACGGGCGCGTCCCCCTTCAGCGTGAAGCCCAGGTCGAGGTCCTCGGGGCGCACGCGTATGGTGCGAGGGGCGGTCCACCTCTGCTTGGCCGAGAACACGGAGAGCGGGCCCTGGAACGCGGAATCAAAACCGTCACTATGGCAACTCGCCATGGAGACGCGGGTTTTAGAAACAGCCGAGGAGGCGCGCTGGGTTAAAATGGAAAACACCAAACCACCCAGTCAGGTCCTTATTACTAATCATTTTCACGCGAGCGCCAACCTTAAACATTAAAGATTAAAATAGAAAAGCCCATATCTTGGAATAGAAAATTCCAGCTTGACCAGAATGAATATGTGTGACTAAGGGAAGTAGAATGTTATGAGCAATTCTGCATTGTTTTAGCGTAACCTGTAAGTGACTGGATACACTTGTCTTGCAGCTAAAACACATATATCCTGGTATTGAGGTTACCTGTCAGTCAAAAAAAAAAAAAACTCAGGTTCTCTGAGGCATCTCTACCATTACATAATGAAGACCAGTCATCAATGGGATTTAAAAATAAGCCTCAAAATAATATATATAATATTGAATATTGTCACAGATGGATGGCCTCACAACGGCCTCCTATATAGAACCAGATATATAACCAGACATCACAATTACACAGATAAACTCAAGAAGGGGCTGACTGTTGAGTAACTTCTGAAAGGCCAAACTGAACATCCTCAACAGTCAGCTCCTTCTTGAGTTTCTCTGAGTGTAATTATGGTGTCTGGTATCATGGTGCTGTGCCTTTCAGGCCATACAGTACAGAGTGGTAGCCATCTCAATCCAGTAATAATCCCATAAAAGGAACTGCAATCTATGACACTCTGCCAAAACACTAGGCCAAAACCAGTTTATTTACACAAAGGGCATTAATTAAAATTCATAGTGTGTCATGTGTCACGTAATCCCAAAAATTCAAACTATGCACTCACATTACATACTCCAGATATCAAGAGCAACCACACATATTCATAAAGTTGCCTTTCCCTTGGTTAATCATGTTAGCACTTTAACACTCTGTATGCAGTATTCAAAAACAGCACACACGTTTGCTGGTTATGCTTTTGTCTTTTTTGGTCTTTCACTACATGTGGACGTATAGTACACATTTCAGTGCTGTTTTTAAATAATGCATTTTACTGTACACGGAAAAAAAGAGGACTGTTATTGGCAGGAATTAGTAGCCCACATACCAGCTTGTGGAAAAAGTCTTTGACTTTCACCTTGGTCGATACTGGCATTTCCAATTCAGCTTTGTGATCTGTTTTAGCTGAGGAAGATAAAAATAGAGGTTATCAACATTCTTTACAAACCAGAATTAATTATGTCATCCTCAGCAATGATGTGACAGAGACCATTTCCCATGTACCTAGGCTATTTGTCCTTTTGCCAACAGAAAATGCATATAAATCAAATTTTAATCATTCCAAAACTTGGCTAAAGCAGTCAATTGTGGTTAATTACATTGTTATATCAATTAATTTATCCAAGCTTAGTGCATGCAAACGTATCTCATAACTGAGGCGTCCGTATAATTTTTGGCTCCGCCCACTCACAGATGATGTCAGGGGCCTCCAGGTAGTCGATGAACTCGTCCTCGGACTCGTTCTCCGCCAGCTTGCCGAGCGAGCGCTTGTGGCTGGCCTGCAGGATGTCGCGCAGGACGTCCAGCTTGCGGAGGTGCCGGCACAGGCCGTGGATGCGCAGCGCCTCCTCGTGGTTCAGGGTGGCCTTGCGCAGGTGAGCCTTACCTGCGAGGAGAACGCCACGCGGGTCAGCGGGCGAGCTACGGGGCTCTCTCTCTGAACACACGTTCCAAAGCCATCTCAAAGGCTACAATGCACTTCAACTTCAGATTTAAACTTCCGATTTTTAACTGCTGTTTCGGCCCGTGTTTTCCCTTTGTATTCACCGAATGGCCAGTCTCACAGGTGGACAATCTCAAGCCTGTCCACCTGTGCAGAATTCGGCTGAGCTCACCGATGCGCTGGCGTTCCTCTTTCTTCTTGAGGATATCGAGAGGGGAGTAGCCTTCGGGCATGGCGTCGTACAGCTGGGACAGGGCCTTCTCCTGCTCGTCCTCATCGTCCCTGTGGCTCACTGAATAAAGACAAGACCGGCTGCCGTGATACTGACACAGGAACGGGACAACACAGACGAAAGGGCCTGACTGTGCCCCACTCATTTACCAAAACCGCACGGGCTTATGGCAACAACACATAGGCTGGGTGGTATACAGCAATTCGAAGGGCAACTCAATCTGTAGCATTACAAGTGCAAGCGGTGCAGTATAGTGTCACAGTCCACAGGTTTTAAGTGCCCTTCAGTGGAAAATGCCGCATTGTATGACTCATATCACGGTACGCTCGATGACATTTATACAATATACCACTCAACTGAGCAGGAGGTAGGAGTATAAAATTTCCACATCAATCTACTGCATAGCTCTGGTAAAGGTTTTTACAGGCTTAATTACGGAAACAGACAGCTACACCATTTCAGAGTAAAAGACTTGCTTGTTGGAGCTACAATATAGTGTTACATAACTGTTGTCTCCTTGGCACGGTCTCTGGCTCTTTTTGACTTTTCTGTACACCTTGAAACCGTTCTGACAGTCACAGAAGAATGACACTTCCTTTAAATACTTCACAACTGATAATCATATGTTTCCTCTGGGGAAATCAGCCTCTGGGTATAAGCCTCACTGGAGGCAAAAGAGCACAAAAACAAAGCTGCTTTCACTTCAGACTTCATGAAATACTGCAGATATCCCTAAGCCGCAATGAGATCATTATTGACCAATGGTGGAGCTGCCTTCTGCCATGACAGAGATTAACGAGTTCTCCAGCACTTACGCTCGTGGTCGAGGAGCGCTGTAGCCACGAAGTAGTGGCCAAGGGCGCGGTAGTGGTTGGTCTTCACCTGCGCCATGGTGGACCAGAAGAACGGGACGTTGTCTTTGATCGGGGCCTGGATCATAGACTGGTGGAGGTGGTCATATGTGTCTCCCACCTGTGGAGGTTCACATTTCAGACATACACTTACAATAAGGTTTTATTACAGGGCAAGAATAGATGCACATAATAACTTTATCTATAAAAAAAAATGGCAACATCAGAAAGGTCTGTATTCTGAGGTAACCGTGTAGCCACTGAGTCGCATCAACAGTTTAGTTTTCAGCCATTTCATATGATCAAAACATACACACACAAAATGGTGTAAAAAAATGCGTGACGAAAGCGTGAAATTTGTTTCAAACGTGAAATTTTGAAATTGCTAAGCGCGGATTCACAGTTGTCAACAAGTCGCAATGTGCTGAACGCAGCCAAGGACTTCAACGAGGAAATATTGGCGGCACTTGGCGGCAGTCTGGTCTAACAGGTCCGCCGTGTTCCCGCCCGCACGGGAGGGGCCAAAGGTTACCTTGGTGGCCTCCTGGGCCATTTTGAGGAGGGAGAGGAACTCGTTACGGATGCCGGGCAGGGCGGTCCTCTCGAACAGGCACTCCTGGGACTGGGCCAGCAGCATCTTGATCAGCATGCTGAGCATGGCTGGGCTCATGTCATAGCTGGGGGTGTGGGTGAACGTCTCCTTCAGGTGGTTCAGGACCCCTGTGGAACAGCACGCACATACACACACACACACCATCTCAGTGAGTCCGGTAACAAGCAATCTCCCCCCCTACATTCACCATTTTGACAACAAAGCTTTGATAACAGGTAGATTTGCATGAATTTGCTTTTGTCTTTGATTTTACACATAATCTGAGCAAGTGAAATATGGATATTCTTGCTGAGCACACTCAACGTTTGATATAACCCGTGTTCAGCAGTTGTCTACGATCATGAAAATGCACTTTTTGTACGTCGCTTTGGATAAAAGCGTCTGCTAAATGAATGTAATGTAATATAAATGGTCACAATTCTGTAATATTTTACTTTCTGATCTTTTTTTTTTTTTACTGGAAAATTCCTATTACTATGCAATCATACTATCATCCTGAAAGGCATTGTTAAGATTTTATAGGCACACGCATGCACACACGCACGCACACACACAAACACAAACACGCGCGTGCGCACACGCGAACACACACACACACGCCTGCACACACACACTCACACACACACACATATTTTATTTCAGTCATGTTTCAATTATACAGCAGAATAATGAATGAATAATAAATCAGCACGAGAGTAAAGCCTTCCTTGCAATTATCATGTCATATTTTATGAAGCAGTGCAATCATTCTTTCATGAGTTGCCTAGCCTTTGGGGGAAAAACAGGTTCATATGGTGATTATGTTCATTCCTCCGGGAAAAATGCCATCTCACTTCCAGTGAGTAGAGTAGTTTGTTTAAGTTGAGAAGCAGAAAGCCCCTAATCCATATCAGATCCATAGAGTGGGATAAAGCAGAAAACAAGCCTAACATGGCCTTCTCCTAACCATAAAACAAAAGCTCAATGCAAATTTTGAGAGTACTGAAAGGATGAGCCATCCAAATTCAGTTTCAGACCAGAGAAAATAACAAAAACAACATTTGCACTTCAAATTGCACCACGGCAGATATTTTTTCAGGATGTAGACAAAAGTAGAAACAAATTTATGGGAGTGGTTTCATTTAACTGAAATGATCCTGTCCCTAACCCATTGCCTGGTTTATATTTTGAAAAGCCAATGGCACTACATTGTGCTGCTAAAATACTCCCTCTATGCTGGACCCTGAGAAAAGAACAGATGCATTATTTACCGTGGTGACATTTTATTAATCATTAACCCACAATCCTTTCTACTGCCCTGTCAGTAAAAAGTAAACAACCTAGCACAGGGACGAGGAAAATGGCTGCAGCATTACACTGTCTAAAATAACAAAGAGATCAACAATGGCCAAAACAACTATGCAATAGAGACAGGCAGCATAAAGAAAGAAATGAGAGTAACTGTTACTGCATACACTACAGTAGTACAGAAAAGTAGTACAACTAGCTCTCCTCAAACCTCATACTACAGCTCGGTGATTCACACAGCAAAAACTCCGCTTTTCATGTAACCCTATTGCCCAAACCAAAGTCCTAGAAGTGTTTCCAAGCCCCATTAACAGAAAGAGCAGAAGTGCTGTCTCCAATTCCAGCGGCGTGCTGGCCCGCTCGCCCCTCTACACACCTGCGGCTTTCTGGAAGGCAGTGATGGCGTCCTCGAGCCCGGCGCGCGTCTGTCGATTGCAGCGGGTCCCGCTCTGAGTGTACAGGGCGGCCATGTTGAAAAGCACGCTGGCCTTCTCCAGCGAGATGTTCTGCTGGCACACGGGCACTCCGGTGAAGGAGTCATACCTGCAGGAACACAGGCGGACGCAGAGACAGGTTAAAGGCCACGGAAAAGACCCGGTCGTCAAACCCACCCTGTTCCAGTTCTACCCCCCGTCAGCGCAGAGCTGGTGAAAGAATGTACCAGGTGAAGAAGATTCCGGTCTGCCGCGTGGGAGAGAAGAACCGGTTCTCCAGCAGGGACAGGTGGCTGAAGTAGCTGGACAGGAGCTCGATTCCGGCCTCGCTGCGGCTGGGAGTGCGGCAGGCCTGCGTACACACACACACACACACACAGACACACAGACGCGCGCACACACACACACACACACACAAAGACACACACAAGCACGCACACACACAGGCGCGCGCACACACACACAGGCACGCGCACACACGCACGCACGCACACGCACACGCACACACACACACACACAAAGACACACACAGGCACGTTCACACACACACGCACACACAGGCACACACACACACACAAAGGTAAGTTGGACAAGAAAACCAAATACTGAATCGAAACACATGACACTTGCATCATGAAGGAGGTAATATAATATGAGGTCATATAAGAGATATGAATATATACTGCGATGCTGCTCTAAACCTTTCGGCTATGAATCCATCGTGTGATCGCACGCCATACCTGTCGGAGGTCCATGAGATCTGCAATCTCATCTTCGAAGTTGGAGCCGTCTTCGCTGTAATGCTCCAGGATGAAGTCCTGTCACAGGATTACAGGAAGACATTCAGGCACCTCAGAGAGAGAGAGCTCAGCAGGGACAGCTGTATTCAACAACCACAGCAACTGAAATTCCACTCAGCTCCCCCACTTTTTATTTTGACTTTAGTTTGGAAGGATGGATGGCAGATGTTTTTTTTTTTATTTACATAAAAATGAGGCTTGTTCAGAAACTGTCAGCAGATACGCCTCAAGCTACACTCAATCTTTCTGCAACACCAGCCATAGGACTTCGCTGGCACGGGTGGATAATTATACCTGGTCATTAAACGCATGGTAATGACCGGTTGGGTGCAGGGCAAACCTAACCTACAATTCTCTTGTACTGCATGTGCACAGAGAAACCAGGACATCAGGAAGGAGGAGCAGCTGTTAGAGTGCTCCTCTGTTTTGTGTCAACATACAGATCTCAAAACAAAACCAGTATATCTGCATGGCATCCACTAGAAAGCACACTTTAGTTTAAACATTTTTACTTGAAAAGACTAAGAAATAATGGGATAAAGATACCGTTTTCTGACAAATGAATGTCCATTTTTAAAAGTTTGAAATAACGGTAACAACTGAAACGTCACGGGGAAGCAGAATTGCGTTAAACTGGTACCTTGAAAGGAACAGAGAAGTCCACGTCTTTGGTCTCTTTCAGTCCCAAGGGAATCAGGGGGATGTTTGCCATCTCTCTGCTCAGACAGGAATAAAAGTGTCCAATGAGATAACAAGCGAGTAGGAGTAGGGCACGCATTGGCATTTTATGTGTCATAGAATCAAAGACAGGCATTAGGAACTCCCTGAGTCGACAAGGCAGTTTCACATGCAGATAGGTGAACCTCACGCCTTTGCCTGATCAAATATTATACTAGCCAATGTGTATATAAGACCCACCCTGAACAAACCACTCAGGCTGACTGTTGTGAGCAATGAAAAACATTTTTTTTTTTTTTTTTAGCCAACAGGGATTACAGAACAGAATATATACAAAACCAGGAAAACAAACAGAAATTTTGTTTGGAGAACCAAGCACAATAACATCCAATATTGGCAGCAATCATCCTTGCTATTTTTAAGAGCGAAACAGGCCACTGGGCCCTTGCAGTAAGGATACACTGAACAAAACTGTGGACACCACTACGGACGCAGATGTTACGTGGTGGAGACCAGATGCATACCAGAGCTCACAGCACTGCAATCACTCATGAGTAGTTGAGGGCTGTGGGGTGGGCGGGGCAGTGGGTGCCTTGGTGACAGATGTAAAACAGGAACACTTTCTTATCAGGTATAGCGGGACACAATCACCTGAGTATGAGGGATTCCAGACAAGGGGGGATTTCTGATATGTCCCTCAGTAATTAACTTCATATTTATCATGTGCGAATACATCTCAACACCCCATTCAGGGGCCTGGGTTATAATAGGAATGAGTGGATACAAGGATTTGGCCATTTCACTGACAGTGTCCATCCAAGTGTCTAGAGGAGTGCAGCGTACTTCAACCTTCAACCCCTCCTTTCCAGGGTGGCTACCAGCTATAAAAGATGCATGTGCCTCTTTGGTTAAAAAAAGAAAAGCCAAGAACATACACTGTTGACATCCTGCCAAGTAGTCAAGAGTTGGCTTCACTTACTTTACTTTGTTTAAATGCAGTCTCTCTCTCTCTCCTATCAGATGTATGAATAGTTTATCCACCTATAGTGGTCATCTTCTAATCATGTATACCACTATTGACGAATAGACTATTAATAGCGAGGGGGCACTATGAAATTTTGTCTTCCGTTCAATAATCAGTAATTTCTACTTAGTGTAAAAGAGAGACTGGGGTGTACAGTAGTGAAAAAATAATGCACAAAAAATAAACTCTTTCTTACACTGGAATGCAAAGGATAGTTCTAGAATGAAACCTCCCAGAGGAACCTGGGAACTAATGGAACACCTCCCTGTACGGCTACAAACCACAGGAAAATGAAAGCACCACATAGACACTCAATCTCCGCTCATTCCATCCAAGGTTGTGTGATGCGATGATGTGTGAGCTGCAGAATGATGGGGTGGGGGGGTGGGGGGTGTAGAAACTACCCAGTACTCGGTCATCAATGAAAGCACTGTTCAATATTTCTGCCATCCTTTTAAGCTCAAGTCTCCCGTTTCATCCATCTTGCCACAAAAAGCAATAAAAAACATGAGACCTGAAGGTAAGCCAATGGCAGATCAGACTAAAAGCAGACCTTAATGAGAGAGCTGTCGGGAGGGGGGGGGGGGCATTTCCAACAGTGAGAGTGAGCCTGCCTGCCTGCCTGTCTGCTGGCAGCCATGATGGAATCAGTGCTGCCTGGATGCGAGCACTCTGGCTCCAATGCTAATTAACTACCAAAATGCTAAGTGCTTCTCCTCATGAGTTCTCAGTTAAGGATAAATAAAGCTATTTAATCCATTATTCATTCTTCCATTATTCAGCAGTATAATGTAAGCACTTTTTTAGCATGGCCGTGTATTTACACTCTTCACTCCATCTGCTGATTTCGGCAGTAGTGCTTTTGCTGTCTGGTAACAGGGCAGGTGCCATGTTTGCTACAGCCACTGCAGTCATACCGCTGCGCTGTGGTGCATGAGCTCATAAAACCAGTCTGATCCAGTCTGCTGAAGTATGTTTACGGTATAAGAGCAGGCCAACCGATACTCGATACTGCAAAATTGGCAATGCAGTGAAATCAGAGGAAGTATATTGTTCTATAGACCTCTTGTAAACTAGAGATGGGGTCATATTTCATACAGGGAGAATTAAGGTGCCAAACATGTGATCCATGACAACAACAACAAAAAAAAAAAAACTGTTGAATGATGAATGCTCAGCTCTGTTTTTCACCTGTATCTCAAGGGAAAGAAATCTTGCTTTGGCATTCCCACACATCAATACAAAAGGCAGCCTTGTGATTGGCCCACACAGTAAACATCACACTCAGACACTCCTCCAAGCTCTGTGGAATGCGATGCCAAGGATTATAAAGGCCTGAGGCTTTTTTTTTTTTTTTTTTTTAAATCCTTGAGACAAAAAAGAACCATCCATGGGCTCTGCAATGTACTAATTCAGAAGACTGCTGCATAGGGTCACTACCTTCTGTCATTCTGTGGGGGCGGGGGCTGTGTACAGGGCCGTTTCCGACACCCGGATGTAATACAAAGGTCCTGCTCTGTTGTAAATCTCACTTCTACAGCAAATAATGCTTCAAAAGTTTGAACCCGTTGCTGCTGTTGACGGAGTTTGTCCTTCACAAGACAAGGCGGTTAATAAAAACACTGGGCTCTGTTCAAATATCTGCAGAGCAGGTGAGCCGCTAGATTCTGCCAAAATCTGGATGCCTTTATTTCTCCAAGCACAGCCAAGGATTGCACAAAGCTTAGTTTCTTCTGCTGTCTTCAGCTACTGGTTTTAAATAAGACACCGAATACTTATGTTCTCACTTGTTCTGAAGAAAATATTATGAAGAGGCCAAAAATAGGGACTGTGGAATGCCTTGTTACTGGACAGGGTTTCATTCTCAATCTGAACCAAGATACTGTGAGCGAATTTTTTTTTTTTTTTTTTTTTAAAGGATTTTTTTTCAATCAATCAATCCATCAATCAATTTTTATTTGTATAGCGCTTTTAACAAAGGAGCCTGGCTCCTTTGCTGTTGATTTTGGAGAGCACAGACAAGCGGGTGCTGTCCCCGGAAGCATTCCATGCAAAGCAGCACTAGTCTAACGTGAGGTCCAAGTCAGACTTACAGGTGTCGAAACGACCAACACGTATTGAGAGAGACCTGGAGAGTCAGTGGATCCCTGACTGAACCATCCCTAACCCTCTGGGTGAAGTGCCCGCATTTATGCGTCACCCTACAGGCCTGCTGGGCTCGGTGAGCACTGCCGCAGTTGGGATTCGATCCTGAACTGCAGGTTCCAATCCCAATGCACGAGAAACAGAAGGCTGCCTCAACCGGATGCGCCACTCAGCAGCCCCCAGAAACGGTACTGCTAAACGGCTGGTTCTTAATGACTCCAGTGATGCACTGCTGTCAGGGTTCGTACATGCACCGTCCTCAGCCGAAGGCCTGACCCACGGCGTGCCTTAGCCTGTATCCAGGCAACAGGGGCCATGCCAGGCACCAGCGTCCAGCGCCGCCTGACCACTAATCATTCTTTTCATGGCAGTTGCCAGGGGAGACGTGGCATATTTTCCCTTCCAGAGTGTTGTGCTGAATGCAGATGCGCAGGCAGGCTGGAGATAAATCTCTCTGAGAGAAGGCCACTTGAATGTGGAACACTGCTGATTAAAACCTCGTCTTTAACAGCGATCGAACCAGCGCACAGATCCCTTCACTGCCGTCACTCCTAACACGACGAAACATGAACCAAATCATTTTACAAAATATCTCTGTCCCAAAAAAGCCCTGCATGAATACAGTACCTTGGATTATTCAGCACATTCTTTAATTTAATTAATTTCAGAGAAATGTTGCTCAGAACAAGCATAAATAGTCTTCATTCCTCATAAAAAAGAACAACTGAAGTTCACTGTCATTGGGACCTGAGTCTGTGTAATGCACTTTGTTCTATAGGGACTGTGAGGCTGAACCTCATTTGAAAATGGATATACACAGTGACCATGCTATTTTATTTTTTTTTTGCTTCTTTTGTTTTGGATACACGTGAATTGAGATGTGATATGTCTCCTACGACAACCCACGGCAGATGACATTCCTTCCTTGTAGCTAAATGCGTTAACTTCCTTCAGAAAAGCTGAATTGAGGTTATCTGCACAGAGAGATCTGTGGAGCTCTCTGACTCAATCACATGGCACTACGTGCCCAAACTGGCCATTCTGGTTCTCCCTCCACCAGTGTCCCTTGTTGCACTGCCTTAAATGTTTGTTGTTTTTTTTTTTTCTCGCTTAGGGACTTTAAAAGCTGTGACACAGCGTGACAATCTAATCACAGCTTGTCAGACTGCTTGACTTCCCTGGCATTTTCGAGAGAGTGCGTGTTTATTGCCGTCTGGGATGGGCGCTTTGAACAAAGGCCAGCTTCGCTGCAGATGTGTGGAGCGTGATAAAACAAAAAGAAAATCACAAGAAAATCTTTGACAGGAATATTTCCAAGCTCCAGATGCTTCGTGTTTCGCTCTGCGCCCTTCTTTGTTTCTCTGAATGTAATTTGTTTGTGAAGGATCGTTCCTACAAACTCGTGGCCCCCGTGCATGTTTTGCAGTCGGGCTCTGGAAGTGAGAATTTAAACTTTCAAAAGACATTACATTACATTACATTTATTCGGCAGACGCTTTTATCCAAAGCGACGTACAAAAGGTGCATTTCATGGTCATAGACAACTGCTAAACACAGGTTCAGTAAGGTACAACACACGCTCCCCTCACCTACCCTAAATCCTCACCTCCCCCTAAATCCTCACCTCACACTATATGGTCTGAATAGTGTTCACTGTGTGAACTAAACTGTGTTCTTGGCTAGAAACAGCTGCACAAAATAAGTATTGTACCTTACTGAACCTGTGTTTAGCAGTTGTCTATGACCATGAAATGCACTTTTTTTTGTTAAAATATACACCTTTCTGTCCCATCTTTATTTTGCAGAAGAATCATTAGCAGAATAAATGAACGATTAATGATCATCAGTGTTTTGCAAACCCTGCGCTTCTGCATGAATTGGAGAAAAAGCAAGCATTAAAAAAAACAAAAAAAAACAGGGTGTATGTACCAGTGACAGCACAAGGACATTTGGCTCATATGGGTTTGCACTTTTGAAAATCACACTGTAGACGGAATCTAAAAATAGCTTTACAATTATAAAAACATTTACGGAACTGAAATGTAATTTGAAGGCTTCTTTCTATGGTGATGGCACAGTCACAAGTCAATTGCACACTGCAGCGAAAAGCTCTCCCTTCCTCCACACTGTCAAGCTTTCCATGCAAACACACGCCATTTTATAACTACCGATCCTCTCCAATCAGCAGGTGTACCACAGAGATGTTGCTACCGTATGTTCCAAAAGAAGTCCCTCGTCCCACTCCATGAAAAGCGCACAAATGTATAGTTTGGTAGTCAGGGGGCCAAATGGTAAAATGTATCAATAGGCAGGTAAGGTTTGGCGGCTAAGAAGATGAAAGGGAGGTACTGGGTGTGCGCGTGTGTGTGGGTGGGGGGATGAGGATTACTCACTGAGGATTCTGGTAGACCTCCACAGAGCTGTTCAGCCCCTCTAGTTGTTCTGTGAGCAGCTGCAGGTTTGAGTTCACGTAGGACAGCTCCAGCAGGACCATCTCACGGACTTTGTTGTTGGAGGTTGCCCTAGAAACCAAGGAGAGAGAGTGATTGATTACTATGTGTGTTCACGTTTCAAAGCGTTTCTGTACACTTATCATTTACAAGTGTATTTAATAGAGAGCAACAGAGCTGGGGAGGAAGTAGGTAGGGAGAGTGGGAGAGAGGTAGTGGATGGGAGAGGTAGAGGAAGCAGAGGGAGAGAGGGAGTGGAGTATTGAGAGGTAGGGAGAGTAGAGGGAGGGAGTGGGAGAGATAGAGGGAGTGAGAGTGGGATTGGGAGAGGTAGAGGGAGTGGGAGAGTTAGAGGTAGAGGGAGAGGGAGTGGGAGAGGCAGAGGGAGAGAGAGAGGGAGTGAGAGTGGGATTAGGAGAGGTAGAGGGAGAGGGAGAGGGAGAGGGAGTAGGAGAGGTAGAGGGAGAGGTAGAGGGAGAGGATTTTTAGTGGCTATAGTTCCTGGATCTCGTTCCTCAAATGGCTTGATAGATGGCTTAGCATTGTCAACGCTGAGAGGACACAGCCCTCTTCCCCTCACTGCTGATAATGAAAATATATGGCAAGCCCCCCATCAGCTCGTGTGGGGAGCGGAGGATTCAGTCAAACTCTGGCACTCACTCGAAGGAAACCAAGGCTTCTCCTCAGATGAATCACTCAGGGGGAGTATTTTGTTGGATGTATTTTAAAAAAAAATGAATAAAACAGGCTTTCAAAGGTCACTTGCTTGGTACCATTCATTTCCGTTCATTTTCCCAATTTCTGTTGTTCCACACTACCAGTAATCTCACAAGACTCCCCGCCACAGTTAGCATTGGCTAACGACTGGACGCGCCATTCAGGAGCCACGAAGATTTTGCAAATACAAATTAAATTGTTTGTGTGAACAAATGACTCATTCCAAGCCCACGTATAAATACAAGCAGACAAAAGTACAGTGGAGCGAAATGGCCCCCGGTGTACCTTATCTTCAGCCACAACGACTAACGTGTAAGCCCTGTTCCCGTTAAACAGATACGCAAATTGTGCAACACGTCGAAGGGTGTCTGAGCAATTTTTGTTTTGAGCCAAGGAGCCCCAGTTCACATTAGACCTCAATGCGGAAGGTACTGATTGGGGGGGGGAGCATTTCGTGGATGGGAGCTTACATCATTCAGGGAGCCTGGGCTGATAAACAGTAACTATGCCCTCGTTTTGGTCGCCGTGGCAGCGAGTATCAAGACATCTCCTGCTGTGGCGCTGTGCAGGGACTGCCGCAGCGGTGATAAGGCGGCCATTGTGCAGCCAGCAGCCTGCGCAGAGCGATGCTAATGTGTACACAGGACAGATGAGAACGCTCACAGCCGTCACATTATGCGGCTAATGAGGGAGAGGCTAAATTGCTGATGAACATCAACAAACATCGACCAATTAAAGCCTGTCTTAAAGAAGCATTTACCTCAATTAGGAGGTCAAACGTATGCCGCGCGCAATTCGTCTTCATCAGAGCAATCATCATCAGATGGATTTAAGAGGTACCGATGAGGCTATTAGGCGTGATTGCTTTTTCTTTTCTTGGAAGAGCGGCAAAGCAATGGCACCCAGCTAGAAAGGAGCCAATTATGCCCTCTTCTGTTGAATGCTACTGATTGGCGGGGGGGAGTGGGGTGGGGGGGGGGACAACGGGAAGAGTTCACTGTTTCTGCTCTCAGCCCGAGGGATGTGCCAAAATCACACACAGGTCTGTGTCGCTCACTGAGACTGACCCCGTCCAGGAAAAGGGCCACTCCAGAGACTCCAGGCAACCCTCATTCTTCAGCGTTTATTTTGGAGCTGGAATCCCTCTTAAAATGACCTGCCAACCAGGTTTTCGTGTTCTCTGGCGATAGTATTCACCTTTACTTTAAATGTTTCCAGCCTATGTGAACTCGAAGGACCATGCAGGGCAGTGCTGGAATATTTCCAAGTTATGAAGCTTGGGGTGGGTGGGGGGGGGGGGGGATGGGTACAGGTGGGGGGCAAGAAAGAATCAGAGCAAGAAAGAGCTGTCTGCATACTACAGGACAACCAATCAGGTAGAAGGTAAACACCTTACAACGTTTTCAATTCAGTCAGACTTCCCTGGGCGATTAGGTCACCAAGTAAATATTTACAAATCCGGGGCTGGGTTCGTCGCGGAACTAGCGGTGTACGTTGAAAATGGTACGGCGACAGAGCATTTCACGACAATGTAATGTAGGGCTTGTTTAGGGCCACCGAAACCCTAGGGCCGGCTCTGGACTACGCGCAGTGTGGGGCCTGCAGCGATAACTCAGCGGTAACAATACCGCCGTCTCTCCTTCGACCAGCGGCGTAAAGCAGCGGTGGACACTCGCATTACCGCTTATATCCGCCGCTGGGACCCACGTTCCGCTCGCCAAACCAGGACACAGGTCCGCGAAAAATTCTGTTCCGTTTCCGAGGACCGTATACGCCCTCAGATAGTTTTAGTTAACTGGTGATCAGAAGCGCAGTGTAAATTCCGTTTGATGCAGAAACCTTGAGAACAAAGTGCAGGGTTCATAAATTACCCTACATGTCCTCCTCCCTCCAGTGACTAACAACGGAAAACCGATTTTTCCCTCTGCAAGCAGAGATACGTGTGTTTCATCACACGCGCTTCAGTAATGGCTGGCAACCATCGCTTCGAACAAATAATCATGCGTAAGATTTGCAAAACCGCAATAATTTCTTGCTAGTTTCGCCCTGCAAAATGAAAAATGTTTGTAAATGGTTTCGAGAGTGGGCTGGCCTATGGACCGTGCCACAGTCTGATGATTCTGAGCCTGAATCTCCTGCTTCTTGAGTGCATGTATAATTCAAACTATGACTCAAGTTGCTTAAGACTCGCTTTACTTTTCCATTCATTTTGCATGGTTACCTGACATCCGCTCTGGTAATGGTACAGTGCAAAGTAGCACAAAGCTGCTTTTTTTTTTTTTTAAGCTGCGTGTCAGAGTCAGACGCATCTCTAGTCACGCTACGTGGGGCCCAGTGATTGTTAACAGGGAGAGACTCCCTCCACCTGCCCAACAAACCAGTTTGGCCGCGCGCGTCGTGAGGTGTAGGAGGAGGGGGAGGAATGTGCACTGGCTGAGAGCACCTGACTGTGGACACAACTCCAGGGAGAGAAACAGGGAGAGAAGAAGAGATTAAAAAAAGAAGCTTTAGAGAGGGAGGGAGAAAGAGATAGAGAGAGGGGGAAAGGGAGCGGGAGAGAGAGAGAGGGGAGGGAGAGGGGGAGAGAAAGAGACAGAGACGGAGAGAGAGAGAGAGAGAGAGAGACAGAGAGAGCGGGAGAGAGAGAGACAGAGAGAGAGGGCAAGAGAGGGGGGGAGGGAGAGACAGAGAGAGAGAGAGAGAGCCTGGAGGAATTGCTACACTGTTGGGAAACAAGGTCACCTTGTTGTTAATTTGCCTCGCAACGTCTTGACAGGAATATAAACACTACACTCCTACAGTAATACTCAGGTGCCAGGTGCCACTGGGTAAGGACACAGCACTATTACGAGCAACCAGGATTTGAAATACACAGCCTCAACTCTACAGGTGTCATGTAAAGACTCAGAGGTGGTCCTAAGCCTCAGCTCAGGACATGGATATAGCCCTTCCATTCCCCACGATGCACTGGGGCTGGGCAGTGAAATACTGTGTGGAATGCAGTGGTCTTTGAAGCCTGACAGCTGGTGCTGCACAGACTCAGATGCCTTTAATCAAAGGCAGATAGGAGTGCTCAAACTTTTCCATTTCCACCTAGGAGGTGCCCATTCTCCAGCAGAGAAATATACATGCGAAATGTAACAGAAAAAACATTACAATGGGATATGTATATTCTTTTATCCCAGAGGGAGTTACTTTGTACAGGTGTAATGCAAACACTTCCTGTTTACTTAATGTTGAATGGTTTAGCATTATACAGCTATACTTGTAACTTTATCCTAAAAAGGACAAAAGGATATCAAGAAAGACAGAACGAAAGAAGTATACAAGCACCTTGGCCCCTGCAGGACTGCAACAAACTGTCTGTGATTTCACCTAAAAACTGAACACACTCGCCAAAAAAGTCTTACCCCCGCTCCGCCGGTCATAAGACAGGGCAGAGTTCGTCCTGGGGTCTTGAACTTGTGGGACATGAGTGCTGACACACTTGGTTGTGAAACCCTTACACCTTGGTATCCAAGGTAACAGCCCACATCATCTGCCCCATTTCACACAGTCCGGCAAAGAGGAGCCATTGTAAGCGAAAAAACACAGATCCCAGAGCGATGAGAGTACAAGTCTGACTGGTTGAGTGGGATCGCCATTGGTCATTTCCATAAAGGCAAGCAGGCAATAAACGTAGCTTCATGCAAGGCAGAATGCCAATGAGAGTAGGGATTAAGGAGAAGAAGAAGAAGAAAAAAAACTGGCATTGGTCCTCTTGCTAAAGGTGCACTTCTCTGACTGCAAATGAGGGTCAGAAACTGAATTACAAGGTGCATCTCTGGACGAGACTGGAGCCAAACTTTAATGGTTGGAGACGGGGGAGACTCCCCCCAGGCAGGCAGATTACAGCCAAGCTTTTAGTGTTCATTTAAGCTCAGTGGCATTAAACTGCATTCCACACTCTCGTGGGTTCAATTTACCGAACATTTCGTCTGGGGTAAGACAGGGCCAGAGAACAGAAATCCCTCAAATTAGTAAGTAATAAAGAAACTGGAACTATGTCCAACTGCCACAGGTATGCAAAACACTGTGAGCAGGAGAGACAGGGTAGGTTATTTACAATTTAGGCCCTTTTCATTTATAGCCATCTGGGCAAAGTTAGAAGCCAGGTCGTTTTTCATTAGAACTAAAAATTCAAACAGAGAAACAGTGACTTTATTATTTAAAAAAAAAAAAATTAAACAAAGTTATTTCAAGCTGTCCTAAAATGGATTCCAATGTTTTCGTGCCAAGACAAAATCATACAACTTCAACTTTGCTAGTTCTCTGACCTAGAAACAGAACTGGTTTTTTTTTAGAAAACTGGATCAGACTAATAATTCGTCATCCCGTCTCTTGCTACGCACATTCAGGCCTGATGCAGTGTAATGTAGGCTGAACGTAAATCACCTACGCACAGAGGATGGGGCTTCACTCATTCTATTACCGTGTGATTGACAGGCTGCCCCGGAGCTGCGGGCCTCCCTACTCGTACGTCCTGCCCGTGGAGGCGGGTGTTGACGCCGCCATAAGACGAGCAGCTCAGCTCAGCTCAGCTCCGCTAACTCCAGGGCAGGGATGTGGCAGGCAGCCTCGCCGAGACGCAAGCTGCGGTTACAGGCATCTGCGCGGACGCCCATTATCGCCCGTTCCCATGCAACCCGCCAAACTACCACTTGCGCGAGCCAAGCCAGAGCGGCTGCGGAGGGCGGTCCGCCTACCCGGGACCCACAGGCTTTCACGAGCCAATCGCACGGCCCCAGAGGGGGCGGTGCCCGGGTCAGCCCCTGACGTCAAAGCGCCTGTGTGAATTAAGTGGGGGGGGGGGAGTTTGTATTCCCTGGTCTCCAAGGAAACGTCAACATCGTGTTACACTCTGATAAGCGCAGTGTCGTAGTCTCCCAGGTTTAGCTCTGGTAAGAAATGCAAATATGCCGGATAACCCAAATGGCTCATCAACGTATCCGCTTGGGAGTGTTCGTTTGGCACGGGGCCATTGGCAATCTCGGCTAAGGGAACTCTCACGTCCAGCAGCACTCCCCAACTCCAGGCTGCTGACTTAAAAAGTGATTTCTGTCGGATCGTTTTGCAGGTGATCTTTAAAATAGGATGTGGCCGCCGTGATTCCATTGATTCTGAGAAACAAAAGCGTGACTGTTTCAGAACTGAAGGGTTATCTGGACTAGCGAGGCCTATAAGGCCTCCCTCTGTTCCCACACTGCCTCACCTCTCGATATCTGAAACTTGAAACAAAGCCTACCTGCAAGGTGGAAGGGCTCAGCCTTTCACTATCAGCCATTTGCATTTCAAATGAACCCGTCTACAGCTCAGCTCAGGATTCGCGCTTCACGGCGAAAATCACACAGAGAGCTTAGCCAGGCTATTCATTACCAGCACCGGATGTCATTTCCTTGACAAACCAAAGTGTGGTACCGGCGATGAGCCTCCTGAAAGACCATGACAGCTCTTGGTGTTCAGAGAGAGAGAGAGAGAGAGAAAAAGAAAACACGAGCTAAAATCACAACCTATAATCATCTCCCCGCCGTCAGTGTAAACAATGAATGATCTTTGTTAAAAAGTCTTCCCCTGGCACCAAGACGGCTGCAAAAGAGCAACGCAGCCTGCCGTGTTCCGTTCTGAAGGAATGCAGCTCCGCTCTCAGCAACACGAGGCTTGTGACATCTGTTGACTTAGCTCCCGGTCACAGAGAGCATTAAATTGCACTTGACAAGAGGGAAATAGCACCAAAATTACTACAGTGACAGCTGAAGTGACAGCACTGTGGAGTGAAACGCTTCCACACAAAAAAAAACATACTGTAACAAGGGAGAATCACATGACCCTCCCTGAATAATGGTGCAGTGACTTGGGTCTCCAGCCTCTTTGTACTGCAATCCACAAGGCCCTCTCTGTGTCTCCGTATGTTTAACACTAGGGAAGCAGGTGCCTGAACCACGGTTCTGACACAGACAAAGGACAGATGCATGTACATGCAGATCCCACTGTCCTCTGTGTTGTGCTAAAAAAACAGGCTGCAACTCAAAACCGGACGAAAATGATCAACCTCAACACGAGCACAGCAACCTCGGCCCCTGAGTGAGACAGACGGACTCCAGAGAGTTTAAGATTAACCAGAGAGGCACAAACACTCCCTCTGGAAAGGAGCAGCCAGTCTGTCTTCACCCCAGGGTGGAGAAAGAAGCTAGAGAGCTGAAACTGATAAAAGGGCCTCTACATTTCAGCAGAGATTCGCCATTGTTCCGCAGCAAAGCTTTCATGAAAGCAGATTTAATAAAGATAAACATATAACAGGGACCTCACCTTTTTTTCCATTGCCACAAGGCAAATACAAAATATAATATTTAACACGTGAATAGCCAAGCCTGGTCAGGCAGCAATGTGGAACACAATGGGAAATGGGGACATTGACCAATTATTAACAGTCCAGTTATGCAAAAGCTGATCACAATGGGTTTTAGGTATTTAGATTTAAAAACATGAACTCATCAACTGGTTATGATAAAGACAATGAAAGATTCAATAATTATAAATATAACTTTGCATATATATTAAAAAGAGAGAGAGAGGCAGAGACAGAGAGAGAATGAAAGAGAGAAAGAGTGAGTGAGAGAGAGAAAGATAAAGAGGGAGTACAGCGTGTGCAGTCATGAGTCATATTTTAGGTTTGTGTGACCACACGGGTCACGGAGGGG
The DNA here is from genome assembly GCF_018555375.3 of Anguilla rostrata. NCBI lineage: Eukaryota > Metazoa > Chordata > Actinopteri > Anguilliformes > Anguillidae > Anguilla > Anguilla rostrata. The sequence goes on from NC_057948.1 coordinate 30,207,421, forward strand.
ACCGTACCGGAGGAGGTTCTCCGCCCCGGCCCTCATCCTCATCTGCTTGATGATCTGCTGGTTGAGCTCGGCCCTCTGTTTCTGCAGCTTGCTCCGGCCCGTCTGGGCGAAGGGGTTGCAACCCTGGAGAAAAGAACAGGAACGCCGGTGAATACAGACAACGCACGACGATTAAAGTGGAAGCGTCACACTGACACGACACTGTCCATCGGAAAAATCGCGGCAGTCGTATTTTGGGGTTGGAAGCACATCGTCATCTCTCCAAACCTGACTGTCATTACTTCGAGGCACTCAAGAGTCCCCCCCACCCCCCCCACCCCCACCCCCCGCCCCCAGCAAGTCGCGTGTTAATCCAACACTAGGGACAATACAGCACGCTCCACACCCTCCTCACCTGTACAGCCTGTTCCCAACTCACAGGAAACGGCGACAACGACCAGAGGCTGTGTCAACACGGCGTGAATCAACACGCCGCATAGGGCGCATATTTAATGCGGTGACTCACGGCCACTATAAAAGAGGTGTGTCACACACGTCAATTAGTATGGTATCTGAGGCAAAAATCAAGGGTTTCCATGGAGTCAAGTCAGACGGGTTACCGCACCACAGCAAAGCTCAAAGGGGAGAAATTCACATTCCTCAAGTATTGATCACTGATATATGCAGTTCACCTTGCATCATAAAACAAGAATCCAATACCTGAAATCTTGAAAGTACATTCTGTACTATAGGCAGGAGGGAGGCGAAACCAGCCTTGTGGTATGGGGCCTGATTAGTGTTAAGAGTTAATGATTTACCTTAATTTACTGAAATTGCAGGTGAGATAGGAAGAGGCGCTTGACGATCACAGTGACACGCACGCATTAAAAAGCCCAGAGACCTCCCAACTGCATTCTTCACCTCAATCACGGCTCCTCAGTGGTCACCAAATGAGTCACGTGTCAGGAAAGGGGACTGTTGCTGCGTAGGCTCTGTTTCGACACGTAACAGCCTCGCATGCCGTTTACGAGGCTGACGGAGCAGTTCTGCGCAGGCTGATGAGCACTGGCGGGAATGGATGGGCTCAGACCCTGACTAAAGAGGCTTGTGGGATGTCGCTATGCGGACTGCGGTCACTGACGCCGAGGCCCTCGCTGACTCAACGTCTCGGGGACACTGTCCTAGGCGGCCTCGTCACCTGCCACTCAAGATGCAGATTCGGCCTTTTTCCATGGAAATCTGAGAGAGGTGAAGCTCAGGAAGAGAGTGCAAGCTTTTTGGGGAAAAAAAAAAAAACCCCCCCAAATGACAGCACTGAGCCACCGAAATACCCATCAACTGTCAGCCTCTCGAATTGTGAGGGCAGCTTTTGAGAAATGTCTAACCTAATTTTTTTTTTTTTTTTGCGCTGCAACACGGATTGCGGCGGCCGAGTCCCTTTTCTGGCTCAATGTCTCGGGGACACTGTCCGATGCGGCCCCGTCACCCGCCATCCAGACCCCCTCCGCGCTGCCGGGCGTCTCACGGTGACCCGCTGAGACCCCCAGTGACATCATTATGTGCCTGAGCGGTTCTAAAAGGGCACTCTGGGCCAGGACCCCCCCCCCCCCCGAACAGGAACAAGCGCCAACTGTCCCGCGGCGCACCGTCTTTGTCAGAGGACAGCGGAAAAACACAAAGATGCGCAGTTCGGGCCGCGCAGCGCCAATTATCGTCGATAAACAGAAACTGCGTTGGAGGGGGGCCGCTTGTGACAAGCCAAAAATAAATAAAAGTCCCGGCAAAGCCACACTGGAGCTCTTTGCCACAACACACTGGCTTAACATCCCCCTTATGTAACTGGAGAGACACAGAAGCCCATTCACAAATTTAGGTTTCTTCAGTTGCCAAAAAATATAAAGAAGACAAAAGGCTTTTGGCATGAGGAATAGAGCCACTGAGCCCTCATCTTAGGGGCACCATTCTGAGCGAGAAAATATGGCAAGGACCAGAAAGCCTGCGCGTTACATAAACCAAAAGCATCGTTCTCTATTGCAGTGTACAGAAATGCACTTCAGCTTCAGTGGATTCCTGAAACATGTTAGCATGATAATCTCATCCTCTCCTTTTTAGACAAATAACATACTTTAATCGGTTAATAAGACAAAAAAAAAATACATGCAAGCTATTTTACACATCACTGCGAAGTGTATCTCAGACTACTGCACATAAAAGCATGTGAACTTCGCTGCAAATTCAACTTGTGCAGGGCTTTGAGCATGCCTTCTCCAGGACAGAAGCACATGTTGTCAATTTGGTTTTGTGGCTTTGGTACTGAAAAAAGCCTCGAGCGGATTCTACGTCAGTGCTTGCTCAAACGGCCGTCTGACTGGGCAGAGAGCAGGCCAAACATGCAGATTCGGCCTTTTTTTCCGTGGCAATCTGAGAGAGGTGAAGCTCAGGAAGACAGCCCAAGCTTTCGGGAAAAGACCCAAACGACAGCACTGAGCCGCCAAAATACCCATCGACTGTCGGCCTCTCGAATTGTGAGGGCAGCTTTTAAAGAATCGTCTAAACTCTTCTTTTTTTTTGCACAAGTTTCCTGTGTCTTTTACGGGGGAAAAAATCCACCTTGGGTGGAACTTTCCAGAAAACCTGACAAACGCTCATAAGGAGGAAACAGAAAACAACATGGCTCTTTCTGTGTCAGTGGAGTTCAGATGCCGCGCCTTGACCCACCCAACACTGTCTCACGCACGCTCGCATGCAAATGCACGTACAACACACACGCACACACACACGCATGCGCGCTCACACACACACACACACACGCCAGCTCAGCCAGTAGTGTTACGCATGGACGTGACTCCTGGAGTTCAGCCAGGAGAAGGACCGATGTGTCCGCTCCACACTCAGCTGGCCCACAAATGGTTTACACTCACTTTTAACAGGCAGAGGAAGTGGAGCCCAATTACCAGTGCCCACATACAGTTCACACAAGGAACAGTGGCTTAATGAAACACAGGTCTCCTTCAAGGCTCATCAAAACTCAGTTAACTATTCAAACACATATTTCCAAATAGAAAGTGTAACAATGCCTGTTTAAATGTTTAGAGCAACAAGCCAAATGGCATAAACACCAACTAACTGCTCACGACAATTCTGTCATACCACACTGGCTGAACAAACAGCTTCCTCTCCAAATATTTATTCAGCAATAATACAAAGTAGTTTAGAATACTGAAGTAAACGTAATTCAATTGAAGCATGTAAAAAAAACAAGTTAATTTATTATTTTCAAATGGGAAATAAGTGCATACACCTCCCAAAATACACAGCAATGATATATCTTTTCTCGCACATTAACAACTGTGCAGATTTAGAGAAAAATCCGAGAGAAATGAATTGGCAGAGAGTTGTATTACTCATGTCAGTCCTTTTATGAACTGGGTGTAATCTTTCAGGAATTTTCGAGGGGGAGAGAACGCTTTGAGGAATTTAAAATCCATCCCCTGACTCGTCGCCCCTTGTACCATGCCCACTCTCCTCAGGATTTTAAAAGGCACAAAGAAACTTAGACACTGTTATCAAACAGAATACCAGGCACACTCCACCTTGGCTTAGTTGAACACAGATTACAGCTTTGCAAAAAAAAAAAAAAAAAAAAAACCTCTTATCTCAAAACTGCCTGGATGAGACATGATATCACCTGAAACCTATTTTTATCAGACACAGTAAATCTGGACAGAATTATTGATGACATTAAATGCAATGAACAATCCTGAGATTGATTCCGGGTTGCCCTTTGTCTCGATCACAGAGAAACAGTACTTTGGTTGCGAAGGAGTAGGCCAGGTCATAAAACCTGAGAACTCCTCAACCTTGCTCCAACACATTAACATTCTTGGTGGGTCTATTATTTCCGCCTGTCAATTTCGACGCGGTAAATCACGGATTTTTAAATACTTCCGATCACCTCAACATTCATAATCATTCTACCGCAGCAACACTCTTTTTACTTAGGCAACTTATGTTTTGTAAAACAGTAAACAGTTCGTATGCTTAATCAATAGGCCAACTTGTAATAACTTGGATTTTATTACCCGCAAAACAGCAACAACTCAGTTCTGCATAAAATCAACCTCATTTGTAAAAATAAATATAGGCCATGACATCGCAGAATGAATGCGAATTAAACTACGGCAACTGCACTTGGCATTTGCATTTAATACAATAAAAACATAATGGAACGTTAAAGAACATACCGTCTCTTGTCATTATAGACCAGTACGTATCAGGCAATCCTTGTCACCTGCGCACACCTTAGAAAATCTCCCAAGCAATGACCTGCACTCTCCCCTACAGGTTGAAAATTCTAGAACTCTTATCGATCGGCTGTTCCCTTCCTCCACTTTATGCAAAGATTGAGAAAAATAAATAAACGAAAGGATATCTATCTTGTTATCTATCTGAGAAGTCCGCTTACGTCAATTTCATGTTAATTACAAATATTGTAGTTTTACAAGATAGCACGTAAACTGTACAAAAATAAGATCTGGTTTTAGCGCGATACAACAGTAGGTAAATCATGGATATATATTTTTTATTTTATTTTTTACGATCAATTCACGTGACAAATAGGTTTAATGTTTAAAATCTACAAAACATTTTTAAGCTTTGCTCAGGTGCTCAAATTAGAATTTATCTGCTGATGACATGCGTTGTGATTTCAGGATGGAACGAAGAAGTTAGCTCGCTAACGCTGCAACCACTCACCTTTTTAAAATAGCCATTTTCAACAACTGGGTTTTCCTTGCATCCGTTTGGCAATATGGTGTCCGTCATTCTGAATTCTCAGACACAGACTAAAAAAAGAAGAATTCTGGAAAAAGTCAACTGTTCCCCCGTTACTCAACAGGTGTTCGTTTCTTGACACTTGGATTGTTGTCCGACTTTCCGAGTTTCTCACAGGGTCTGACAGCTTTCCTCGAAGCGCCCTGTATTTCCACTCAGCAAACTGCCCCGCCCCGAAACAATGACGGCATCGGTACAGTGTTTGTCCTGGGCGGGCTAGTTGTGCTCAATCTCACCATCACTTTACTGAAAGAGTGCGAAGCGAACTCGAACGGTGACCGTAGAGTAAATCTCAAATAGAGCAAGGACAAGAAAAGGTTACCTATATACGCTATAATATACTTCTGGTGTTGATGTCAGAGCATTCACTTTAGTTGTTGCTTAGGAAATATCCAATGTGCTTGCCCCTGAAAAGATCTATCGGGAAAGCAACTGAGCATTAAAACATAGGCTAAGTGTTATTAACAACGTTGCATAACCAATCCAATAAAGTGCGTCATTGTATGCTGTATGCGTTCGCGAATATTGGGGAGTTTTGAGTATGTCTGTTTCGATTTTTAATATTATTATTATTATTATTATTATTATTATTATTATTATTATTATTATTATTTGGTATTCATTTACATGTACTCACAAAAAAGATACCAAATAGCTTCCCCATTCACTGAACCAACTTCACTATGCACTCTTGCCATGCAGACTTATTTTTTCTATCATCAGTCAATACTCCCTTTAAACCTTTGAGCAGTGTTATAAATCCTAGTGCAAGCAGGAATTATATTTTTCGAGACACACAAAACACAATGATTAGAGTGCAGATAAAAATAGATTTAACTCAAAATGTGGATGCTTCATTTACATTTTTTATGACAGTCCTTTACTTTCTAATGACTAGGTCAGTAAGGTGGACAAAGCTTCGGTGCATTCTCTGCACACACTTTCTTTTATTGCACTGTAAAGGTCTGACAGGTCAGTTAGTGTTTTGGTAACCAAGCAACAGGCAACATCGCCAAATTGCCATTTGTGACATTCTTGATACAGTTGCTCAAGGTCTTTCCAAGTGACGCCTGGTAGGCTACTCATCTCTGAACCACAGTAACACCAGCTTTACACAATATTGAAATATAGAAACCAGACCTGTATTAATATTTCGAATAGGCGCATTCCTGAAAAATAAAGAGTAATTCAAGAGTAATTCAATTATATATATATATATATATATATATATATATATATATATACTTCAACATCACTATATATACTTCAACATCACTATATATATATGTATATATATACACTATGTATATATATGTCCCAGCATTGTGAAAATGTGAATGCAGAATCACCAAGAACAGAGCATTTTTTTGTTTACCATTCTAAAAACAAAACAAAAAAAACCCACAAAGACTTGTTTTCTTCAACAAAACCAGCAGCAAAGCTCTGCAATCAACACAGGCAAACACACACAAACACACACACACACACACACACACACACATACACACACACATCTTACGCCTGGAGCTTTCTCCGTCTGGGATTTTATGTCTCAGTTCTAGGCTGTAGTTTGTTATTTGACACCGGTGGCGCCTCCACTCGGGCGCGTAGGCTGTTATCAGTGCCACCGGAGACTTATGAGCATTGGCACATCCTGCACCATCCATGTGCCACATAGGGTGGCAGTGTAGCGTAATGGGTAAGGAACTGGGCTTGTAGCCTAGAGGTCACAGGTTCGATTCCCAGGTTGGGCACTGCCGTTGTACCCTTAAGAAAGGCACTTAACCTAAACTACTTCAGTGTATATCAAGCTGTATAAACGGATGCAATTTAAATGCATGGTAAAATAATTAGTCAGACTCTGGATAAGAGTGTTTGCTAAAATTCCAGTAATGTCTTATGAGAATAAGACATGGTACAGCCCAGAGGATCTCAAAACCCTAAACCCTGCAGAGCTGTTGAGTCTGTGTTGGTTTTTGTCGTGTTGCTACACTGAAGTGCTAAATTTAATAAATGTAATTTAAATAAATGCAATGTAATGTAAATGTAATGTAAATCGCTGATCGACTAAAGCAGTGGTGTCAAACTCGTGCCATGGAGGGCCGTGTGTATGCAGGTTTTCATTCCAGCCTCAGATCTTGATTATATAATTAGTAAAATTATTTGCTGAATTAGGGATGCAGGTTTGTGCACAATGGTGACCCGACGTCTATGGTGACCCGCATTGTCTAAATAAAAATTTTCTTATATTCTGTGCTTCAATGCAGTTAAACGCATATGGCTGAATGAGTAATTGGACTCAATTAAGGCAGCATTAATTGGTTGGAATGAAAACCTGCATACACACGGCCCTCCATGGCAACGAGTTTGACACCACTGGACTAATGGGTCTGAACACCTTGCTTTGCGGGCTGCTGATCGCGAAAGGAAATCACAAAAACCGGCGGAGAGTTTGAGACCCTGGTATAGCCCCTGCCAGCAGGATTACCCTCATGCCTAAAGGCAGCTGTAAGATGAAAATACTGCCTCGGGAGTGGGTGCTGCAAACAAGACTGAATTACTGCTTTATGTCCTCTAGACTAGGAGTACTCAAATAAGGCCCCCGAGGGCAGTAGCACTGCAATATAGCACAATAAGCACGACGTGAACGTGGGACTTTTATTCATCATGGCATGTGGAGCTATTTCTGTCACAATGTGGCCAAAGGGGGGGTAAACAATCCCTATAAACATGAAATGAGTAATTGAGAAAAATCAAGAATTAAGGATTAATTAAGAAATAGTTTAAATTCTGGGACTGAAATTGTGGTTGGAACGAAAACCAGCTTAGCATACACAGGACTCCCCCAGGACTGAACTTGAGAGCACTGTCCTAGATCTTACCCTGGGTTATTTATTTTCATTGCGTGTCATGCAGTCTCTAGATTCAGCTGCCTTTTAATCAGTAAAAGATTTGAAGGCAGAGTTCTAACAGGTAGATCCACTTTCACATGAACCCATATACTGTATACGTGGTCCCACTTTTATCAAGCCTCCTTGCCTTTCTATAATCAGCATGTCTCACTTCGTGCTGTCTGTTTCTCAGTTATGAATTTTGGCAATGGCGGAGCTTATCGTATGAAACATCCATTGAAACCCTTTAATTGAAAGCAAGGTCACACAACTCTGGCCCTGGCCTGGAGGCAGGCCTTCATTGGTGGGGGGGGAGGGGGGGGGGGGGTGTGGCGGGAGAACCGGACACGTTATTCTGGGCCCTGGAGGAGGAGAGAGGCGGGGGGAAATGACCTGTGTGCTTGTGGTAAATATTATTTCCCCGGGCCTGGGAATAACATCATAATATAATTCTGTCCCAGGCTCAGGAATTTCACCCCGTTGCCCTGCCTTTTTGAACTGGTCTTGTTCAAATCAGTTCCTCAGTTTTAGTTTTCTCACCATTCTATAAATCATGCTGATTCACCACTTAAGCACGGTAAAATCTTTAGGATACACTCGTAGTCTGTCGTTTTAGCTGGTGCTATAAACAAACATCAGATCAAGATATGATTTAATGATATAATTAATAGCTGAAAAGGATTGGTTGTGCACCCGATTTAAAGAGTGTCCACGCAGCTCAGTGCAGTATGATTTCTGTCAAGTCAGATGAAATAAAGAGTACTCTAGTCTATCTAGCTGCATGAGGCCACAATATTTTTTGGTTAAGAATAAACCTCAAAAACCTCTTCTGGGAGCAAAACAACAATTACAGAACTGCTGCACTGAAACAAAGTACAAGACCCTGAAAATTTTATAAATTTGATAACACAGCATCTACGACATGACCCATAACCACTAGATGGCGCTAATGTTTTTTGGTTTCTGTTTCTCACTCCACAAAGCGACAAGCTGTATCTTCATCCATGCTTGAAGGCCTGTTTTTTATATAATCATTTACAGGCAGTGTGGAATTTCTTTCCTGGGCCCCATAACTAAAACTTTGCAAATCATAATTCAGTGCTAAAGTCACTGAGATAAAAAAAAAATAGCAAGAACTATAACTGTCAAAAAACGATAAAACAATAATAACCTGACAATTATAATAAAAGCCCTCGCGCAGTAACTCTGTGTGGAATCAAGACAGGATAACCATTTCACCATATTAAATCAGCTTGGCCATTTTAGAACTATAATAGACATCTTTAAATTAATTCAATTAATGAATCTATGAATCTATCAACAATTGATCTATCAAATATTGAATCTATCAACCTATTGGTATTTTCATGGATGAATGGGGGTGTTTTTAATAATTCTTTTACTAATTTCAATAAACTGACTTTAAGTGAGTTGACACACAAGAAGTATTCACAGCTTTATTTAATTTGTGTAAAAGAAAGTGTGATGTACTGATAAAATGTGGAACTAGCTCTAAATATGGATGTTTCAGAGCATCTTAACTTTAGGTGTGGTTTCCTCCTCGATGCTCACTGAAGAACTGGGGCTTTTTTGCTTTTTTTCTCCATAGAAAGACAAAGCTGTTCGCATTTGTCAGTTTTTTTTTCACCCTCTGAAAGCCGAAAGAGTAAAACTAGACGAAAAATGGCCACAAAACCCAACCCACGCTAAAGAGGAAACACACAAGCCTCATTGCACCTCTACTGTTCAGTTGCTATGCAGCAACTGCCTTCGCCCAAAGAACTTTGCCTTTTTTTTTTTTTGTTAACAAATATTTTTTTTTTCATGCAGGAACATGGCAGTCCTTTATGGGCAATCAAGGCGATTCCTACCGCACGACCCGCAACTTAGTGAACTTATTTTCGGGGGGGGGGGGGTTGGATTGGCTGGGCTGTGTATTTTGGGGGGGGGGGGGATGTGTAGAGGGCAAGCAGAAGGGAGGAAAATGTCGGCTTTTCATTTGATTACCTTGTCAGGCCGGGGCGGAAGAGTGTGACACGTCGCTCCCTTTTGTGACGGCCCCTGCACCCCGGGCCCCGGGACGCACACATCGGATCCCCCGGCTCCATCCCTCTGCACCAAAGCGCTCTGGGCTCAATGAGAGGGCACTTTCTTGGCAGCCTGTGTGGGTAATTCTTTCTTGCCCATTGTCAGGGCTGCCTTTTTATACCAGTCAGCACCAGGTCGCCTGGCTGTGTGTAGTTTCCCCCGTGACGTCCATTCCTCCCCAGCGGCACTCCCCAAACCAACCACCCCCCTACCCCAAACCCCACCCCACCCCCTTCCACTCCCCCCTCTTCACCCACCCCCCCCCACCACCCTTCACCCACCCCCTTCCCCCTCCCTTCACCCTCCCCTCCAACCCCCACCCCACCCCCTTCACCCACTCCCCCCCCCCACTGCAAGTCACACATAGACCCTCCTCCTCGGAACGTGACACTGAGGGCTTCAAAAAACAGGAAGCAGTCAAAAAAAAAAAGAAAAAAAACAGGCATCCTCCCCTCGGTTGAATATAAGCTCTATGTGCCGTGCTTCTCTAAACTTCCCTCTCACAGGTTCCAGAGCCCTCTGAGGCTCGCCTCTCGCCGAAATGCCCTCGCTGTTCACCCTTTAAGGACAGCGCACGAAGATCGCACTCTCCGTAAAGCGGTCTGGTGCAATTATGTAACATTTTCATGACCTCGTTAAATTTTTAATACACAGCTAAGAGCTGATTTTAGAGAGGGCTCATCAATGATTTAGAGGCTCACAGATAGAGTAGGGCAATTGATAATTTACTGAGTAGCGATGCTCGGTTTTGGGATGACTTTATATATTTGGTAATGAAAGCCATGAACAGCAAGGGCAATAATTTCTATCACTTCTTTTTGGCCGGAAACACCGTGTGCTACAAAAACAGAGAATCTACTCAATATATATATATATAGATATATTTAAAGTGAAGAGAAAAAAAACAACTTTAAAATACAATGACTGTTTTTTTTTTGTTTTTGTTTTGTTTTGTTTATTTTTTTGGGGGGGGGACCGAAGTGATCAAGTGTCCCCTTTTTCTGGCTGCACTGTGAGATAATCCCCAGCGTCGCGCCGTGAATCGGCTCTGGTGAAGTGGCCGCTCCTCACTCCTCCCTCCAGAGTGGCTGCCCTGATGTATTGGTTTTCTGCTCTGCTTCCTCCCTTTAGCCTCCACACACTGCCGCCAGTGTTCGGGCCTTCCTGTTGGCTAACAAAGCCGCTCCTCTTTTTTTTTGGTTTTTTTTTTTACCGGGTCTCTCTTGCGGGTTCGGTTTAAGCCAGCCTCTTCATTGTGCATTCGACAGCGCTAGCGGGCGAGAAAAAAGCCTCGGTACAACTTCACGACTTGACTTCCTAAACTCGGCATCGCGGGGGCCCTTCCAGGCGGGGGGGAAGCGCAAGATGCTCTGCAGCCAGGCAAAGATGCCTCACTGCCCCCCCCCCACCCCCCCCTCACATCTCTTCCCAGGTCACCAGATTACATTACATTACAATACATTTATTTGGCAGACGCTTTTATCCAAAGCGACGTACAAAAAGTGCATTTCATGGTCATGGACGACTACAAAACACAGGTTCAATAAGATACGATACTTATTTTGTACAGCTATTTCTAGCCAGATCATGCCTTATCCCACTTGGTGGTCGTTCAGAAGGGCACAAGTACATCATGACCAATACTTCTTTTAGAGCTGCTTGAGATGTGTTTGAAATACATCTTACTTCATCTCACAAAATGAAGACAGGCACAGTCTCTGGCAATTTAGCTAATAATTTGGATGATTTCTGAATAGTGTCTGGATGGAAAGTCCTTCCAGGGCAGCAGAATTTTTGTGCTTGGAAGACCTTTTTGGCTTCTACAACTCCGTTGAGTGGCTTGACTCAAATTCTCTCACATTAAAATGCTTTTAACCATTTTTTGTGCCCAGTTTTTTGTGGGAATGGTATTTACCAATTCGCATTGCCACAACTTCTGAGATAGATTTGGGAAAAAGCAGGCAAGCAGGTGCTCTTCTCCGACACACGGGATGTAATCTCTGTTTGGGTCAAGTGTAAAGTATTTAAGGAATGTAAACTTTTCTTTTTGAGAGAAAAAAAAGAAGCTTTCTCCAACTGAGGCTGCTCAGGCAACATGGCCCTGCTACTAAGCTTGAATGAATAAGATGGAGCAAGTGGCCTGGGCTTCTCGTTGTGCATTCACCCAGACATAGGGGTTCCCAACAGGGCCAGCACTGACTGCATGTTGACCTTCGTCACTTTCCCCTGGTCGACCACAAGGCTGGATCACGTCACTCTCAGACCTGAACCTTTCCCCGTCAGGACTTTGGGGGTAGTGATGATCTCCATCTTAACCACTGTCATCAGTTTGTTTTGGGTGGAAGATGCTGCATGTACATAAATGTTCAGCAATGAACTACAGTGCTGTGCTGGCCTGTAGACACAGATAAGGATGCTGTGTAAGTCAACCACCGATGGCCAGTGTAACTAACTCCTGTGCGATAAATAAGCAAACTCATACAAAAAGTTCCCAAGTCAAGCCTGATAGGTTTGAACAATGAAGTTGCTTTCTGTGTCTTAACTTCATTCTGAGTACACATCCCCGCCACTCACACTCTGTAACTGCTTCCCATTGCTAGAGACAAATGGCTACAAATAGTTGTTCAATCACTGTTTATAAGGATATACAATAGCCACAGATCAAAGGGGTGTCACCGGCAGCAGACTATTTGGGTGTCCCCGAGAAGTCTGGTGCAATGTATATTCCTCCCTGGGAACATTAACACTAGGCAATCGCCACACCTCTCAACAGAATACTTAAATCCTCACTTGTGGCTGTCTCGTTGAGATTCGAAACGCTTGTCGTGGCACCGTGGCGAGTCTCCCTTTGTGCATCGAAATAAAACCTTTTCAATTGGCAATATGAAATGTGACCCTCTATTGCCTACAGCGAATCTAATTTGTAATCGAGATTTGCAGACTGGCAAAGTGTCAACTTTAACATGTGCACTGCACTAACAGCATGTCCACAATTCCCAGTGTTCACACCACACTGTGAACACGATTGAAAGCAAAATGGTTTGTAAATGTATTTTGACATAATGCACTGAAATTGCATCATTACATTACATTACAGGCATTTGGCAGACGCTCTTATCCAGAGCGACGTACAACAAAGTGTATAACCATAACCAGGGACAAGTGTGTTGAAAACCCTAGAGGGAAGTATAGTTCCAAGTGCAGGGAGCGACCATGTAGTTTAACTTGGACCATGTGGGATAATCTGATGAATAAAAAACAAAAGCAGGAGCAAAGCAGCTTATGCAAATAATACAGGCAATAATTAAACAAGTAGGCAGGAATGCAATAACTAAGATCATTTGCCTGCTTATTTAAAATACGTAGCAGCTAATCCAACAGTGTACCTGCCTGTTCTCTGGTCTCCGTCTATTGCATAATGAGGCATCATTCCAACTGCCAGTAACCCTCCCTGCCCTCCAGCTCAGTGAATCAGTCACCCTGTCACAATGCCAGACCCAGTCAGCAAAGATTCAAAAGCAGCCCGTGCACTAAGACCACCAGCACCCCTTACCTTCCCGTCTTAAATATTGCCTAGCCACTCGTTTCCTTAATTCAACTGTCGGGCATTTCTTGATTGAGCGATTGCTCTCCCTGAACACAGGTGGCTCCATTCCATTGAGGAGAAATTTGTTTAGCAGGCTGATAGCGAAGAGCTGTGTGTAATAGGTTTTTTTATTTTTAACCTGTACTGGAGAGTAGTTTTATAGACAATGACAGTTCATAAATGATATCCCAAAACCAAAAATACACTAACAAGAAAACACAGAGTACAGTAGTGTGCAGGAGCCAAGTTTTCCAAACTGCCTCATTGCACAGAACCAGAATGAGTTGACAACCAGGGGTAACCACTTCTGTAATGGCCGGCTCGCAGGGGCGCAACAGAGTCCGAAGTACCAAAAACAGGACAGAAACTGATCTAAAAACACAAACTCAGACATTTATTAATCTGAAACACAAACTAAAACAAAAAGTCAAAGTTCACACATTAAGAGTCTTCACAAAAACCTACCACACACACAAAAGAAACCCCAAAGAAGATCTCTCCAGCCTCATACTAGAGGGCTTATATTGGGCCACAGGCAGGTGGAGGCAATCAAGCAATTAAGCAATTAGGTATTACCTCCACCTGCACTACCCAGGCAAGCAGAGGCTGGGGATGTAACAACTTCCAAATGCAACACAAGTATGGCGAGGATGGTTGTTTTCTCTCAACACTGCCTATGGTCACGTGTTCTGGAAAACAGTCAAACAGCCCTGCCTGCATTACTGACAGCCAGGAGGGTATATCGTGTTACCACACAAAGCCCTGGAACCCGGTTAGCACAGCCATGTGTGTGATTCTGAGGCACCTGCGATCCAGTGCTGTGCCACATAGAATATCTGTGCCAAACAAACTTTACAGTAAACATTAAGTTTCTTTTGAACTTAAAGTCATTTCACCCGCTGAAAACTGACAAATGAGCAATGGCATCAAAATGGCGTCTGACACTGCTCTCCTGACCTTGGCTCCTGTTCCATAAAAACGTGCGTTCATTTACAGTGTTGCCCTGAGTCTTACAAAAGGTTACTAAGCATTTTTTAAAATGTGTCCTGATAAGGTACATTTCTTTTTTTTTTTAAAGCATTTGAGTTCAAATCAGAGCACCTGGTTTGCTAGCTGGGTTAAGGCACAGTGGTTTGTGCACCTCTTGTGTTTTGTGTACACATTTCAACACGAAACCCCGTCAGCCCATTTCCTCAACACTAAACTCTCACTATGATTTCCCCTGCAAAATGTTCAGCTAAAAGCTTCCATGGTCATTTGACAGTAAAACATTTTTTTTTGTTTGCATTAATTGCAAATAAGTTGGATCATTGCATGTGAAAATAACTCGGTTAGGTACGATACTGAGCGTGACAAGGACTGAGGTCGCTCCATTCAGTAACGTCGGCACATTTGACTTCCATTGTCCCTGGGGAGTAATCCTGCCACTCCCAAAGTAATGGCAAAAAAACAAGCACTCTGAGTGACTACAGACCATATTTGGAAGCTTGAATTAGAGCTGAAGCCTCTCATTACCCATCCAAGCACACTGTACTTTCATTGCTGAATGTACGCGAAAGATATAGTCATCCAAAATTATTGATACCCTTGAAAGAAATTAGCAAAAAAAAAAAAGGCATTATTAAATAAACTACACAGGTAATGAGCTAATAAAATTGCTCATAAAAAGTCCATCCATCCACCATTACCTATACCTGTTTATTCCTGGTTAGGGCTCATAGAAAATGATTTTAACAAATGAGTATTTAATTTCCTGAAAAAAGGATAATACTGTTGGCTCTAGTGTTTCATGAGACTGGTTGGGTGGATATTTTGGGTTGGGAGACTATTCCTGCATCCAGAATATTCTTTTTTTTTCATTTGGTCTGCACTTGTGGGCTGCCCCCTTCAATTTAAGCCACAAAAATCAAATTAGGCAGATGTCTGGAAACCGAGATGTCCATTAGAAAATATTATTTTTGTCTTCAGTTCAGTTGTTTTATTTGATTTTGATGCATGTTTGGGATTGATCTGAGATCCACATTGTGCTTTCTGGTTTGGTGTCAGAAGGTGAATTTAATTTAAAAGGGCAAACACATCATATACCTAACTACTCTGATTTGTTATCCCAAAAAGATATGAAATATAAGGCAAAATATCAGTTCCTCATAAAGTATGAATCCAAAAATATTACCAAAACCCATAAAAAAGGCAGTCAAGGCATTTATTTATTATTGATGTAAACTACATGGCCAAAAGAATGTGGACACCTCACATTCAATATCTCTTCCAAACTTAATGGAATTGATATGGAGTTGGTCCACACATTGCTGTAACAACCTCCTCTCTTCTGGGAAGGCTTTATACTAGATGTTGGAGGATTGCTGAAGGGATTTGCTTCCCTTCAGCCAGAAGAGCATTAGTGAAGTAGGGCAGTTTTTGGCGATTAGGCCTGGCTCGCAGTTGGCTTTCCAATTGATCACAAAGGTGTTGGATTGGGTTGAAGTCAGGGCTCTGTGCAGGCCAGTCAAGTTCTTCCTCATTGTTCTCAACATAATCATTTCTATATTGACCTCGCAGTGTGCTCGGGGCATTGTAATGCTGAAACAGGAAAGGGCCTTCCCCAAACTGTTGGGGAAGCACAGAATCGTCTAGAATGTGATTGCATGCTGTACTACTCAGATTTACCTTCACTGGAACAAAGGGGCCTAGCCCAAACCATGAAAAACAGCCCCAGACCAAGGGGTGTCCAGATATTTTTTGTAATATATGGTTTTAAAATCTTACTTTAAGTTAAATTAACTGAAAATTGTAATCTTTGCAGGTTTGTAATTTGTTTTTATTGTTTAAATGATGGATTTCTTCAGCAATAACAAACTGAGGATAGAAACTATCAGGCTATACAAACATACAATGAAACTGACTTGAGAAACAGGTGCGAGCGAGAGAAAAATCTAACTAGAAGAACATGCATTCTGCACTTTAAAAAAAGAGCAAAGTCAAAATTTACATTAAGCAGCAATTTATTTGCAGAATTTTGAATTGTTGAAGTGCTTTTTTGATTGAAGTCTTGGAGAGATAAGACGGACTTACGGTGATTGAAAGCCCCAGTCTTCCGAAATGTTTGATCAAAAACTATACTAAAATGCTGCAAAAAATGTGCAAGCAGTTTTATCGCCAACAAAGTTAGTGCAAAACGGAACAGGAAACACAGCTGCAGCTCAGACAGCTGCAGCTCAAACCTTTTCAACAGCACTCCGGTGAGGCATTTCTAACACAAAACAGTTTCAAATGTAGGTGCTTTTTTCTGAAGCCATCGTGACCCACTACTTACTGTGCTTTACATGCGCGTTTTACACCCCAAATCTCTTAATATGTATAAAATAAAGATTTTATAAAGATTTAAGAACAAAACCCAACCACATCGCTATCAATCTGCTTGACTATGGCAAATAACCACTTTTCCGTTGTATCTTCATTATGGACATAAACACGAAATCAAGCCTACGAGTGACGTTTTTAAAGAAGAAAACATACTCTCAAAACATTTTAGTGTATCAATTGCTTACCAAAGGAACTTGTTGAAAAACTCCATGCTACCTAAACCATCGGATATACACTGTTGTGCACCTTCGTACGGCAGTTCTGACATTACGGTAATACTACATGCTGAATAGTACCTGGCAAATTGTGACAAAAAAAAAGAAAATTCACAGACACACATACCGGTCACTAACGTATATTCAGATCGACTATAGTAGCTTATGGCGGGCGTGCCTCAGGTGAGTGAAAGCGAGATCAAACTAGTCAGCGACTACAGTGGGGTGTTTAACATTCTACCCCGAACAGCGGCAGAGTGGCGCATGCGTGTGCTATTCACCGTGCATCAATGCAGTATATGAGTTCAAGAGTGGGATCTGAGCAAGCCTTTTAAATGGTCACAGAAATGGATGGAGCTACGCGGAACAGAAGTAACTCCGTTAAGCAGGAGCCAGGGGCGCAACAGAAGATGACAAAAGATGGAAACAACAAGCATGACCAGATTCCAGAAAGAGTTACCCTTAAAAAAGAAATTGGACTACTGAGCGCCTGTGCCATCATCATAGGTAAGATTATGACAGCTTTATGGCACTCATAGGGAAAAAATGCTACTTGTTAAATCAGTGAGTTTTGTTGTTGGTTTACAACACAGTTGCGATTTAAAAAAAAAAGTTTTCCCCAAATACTGGTCTGTGAACATCTGCAGCGTATTATTGACAATATTTTATGAGCCTGGACGATAAACCTGATTGACTATAACGCTAGCTTTCATCCATCATGACGTGACACGGTCATAAACTTGGATAACACAATGATGGAAATGTTCAGCGATAACTTTACAGTATGACTGTTATGACGGTATCACAAAAATGTACACGATTTACATTACCATAATTTGTTGAAAAATACATCTCAACTAACCACTCGCCGATGAAAACATGCAAAGATTCCGTTGCGAGACCAAGAAAGACAGGGGGAAACAGTAATTATTTCGCCAGAGCAACTGGTCATAGACACATAGCTAACTTCCGCACGTTATCGTTATCGTACAGCATACTGAGACCCCCGACCTGCCTAAGCAACAGCAAGCGGATGGTCATTCAGAGAACACTCTCCTCTCCCGGTGGCAGATGAAGACCCACCTCTGGCTTGCATCATACAGAATAGGCAACGGCAACGCAATGATTACGTGGCCGAAGAAACACAAGTAAATCTCTGATGTTCAAAGTGCTCAAAAGAACGAACGGACGAATATTATTACGTTCAAATAGAAGTGCGTTGCGTTGACGCTGTCATTACTACGTCAATCGCGGGAAACTGCATGCCTTGATGGTTAAGATAAAGATATGTAAATCGCCAGATATGTTCCTGATTGCACATGCTCAAATACTTCGGCATAACTATGGCTGTGGATGAAAAATTAGTAGGTCCGGCATCGTGGAAGGAAATACGTCTTCGCTGCAGATATATGTACTATTTCGGTTCTTCTATAATTTAGACAGTACATTTGGATTAAAATGATATTTTCTAAAAATCGACAACATACACTTAATGTAACAATATTACGTGCAAAATAGTTTTTAGAAAAACATGTCGTATTACAGAATCAAAACCTGCGAGCGCACTGGGAAGAAATGAATACAAATTGAAAGTATATTATAGTAACATAACAGCCATCTTTCACTGTAGGGTGGAGATGAAGTAGCCCACATGCCATTTTTTGCGTAGAGTTTTGTCATCCAAGCAACAGATACATCTGGAGAACAGATATTAAAAAAACGCAAGTATCTGTCAAGACTTGTCTACCTTAAAAAAGTGACTGGCCTGTAGTGTCAACAGTTTTGTTTCAGAAGTGAGGTATGTGTGTGTGTGTGTGTGTGTGTGTGTGTATTTAATCCTGCCAGTCAGGAAGAGGATCAGGTGAGGAGAAGCTTGAATCGTCCTTTCTCTTGGTGGAGAAAAGCCTTGTGGACAACAGTGTCAAGGAGGGGTTTCTAGTGATTGTGCCCAGTGAGGGCTGGAATCTTTGGGCAACAGCTGTTTGGCAATTTTAGGTCAATGTTGTCGGGTCAACAAAAAAAAAAAAAAAAGTGACGTGAGCTCCCGGTCCGTAGCGACCACTGGCTGAAGGCCCGGAGCGCCATGGCTTTCAGGTTGTTGACACAGATGGCAATGATACAGGCTGACTCAGGGCAGCGCTTCAGTGTCCACCTGTCGCAGGTAGGCACAGTCCACAAGTTGGGGCGTGCAGAAAAGTTCATTGAAATCGTATTTGTTATAATTCCTTAGCAACTTTTTTGTTGTTGCTATTAATACAGCTAGGGAAAGTTTGCCTTACGGAAACAAATCACGTGAAATTTGACTTTTCACGTGAAAATCGCAACTTCACATGTAAATTTAATATTCTCACATGTGAAAAGAAGTCACATGTGAACGATACATTTTTTGCATGTCTTAGTTTTTTTTCCCTCAGGTGTGAAAATTTCCAAATTCAAGAACAAATCACGTGACATGAAATCATGTGAAATTCCAGATTTTCACGATTGACTTTTTGTGAATGTGAATTACAATTTTCACATGTTAACACAATACATGTGACTTGAAATAGCATAGGTTACCTTTTCATGCTCTCATCCTATAAGTGGGATTATTTTTATGGTTCACATGTGTACTCTTCACATGTTGGGTGTTCACATGTGGTTTTTAGACACATGATTTTTTGGCTGGACCGCAACAAATCACGTGACAGCCCTACAAACGCAAATGTCTGTGAGTGACTAACTGACTGACTGCCTGAGTGATGAAGTTACACCATTGGTCGGCCGAGTTATGAAGTTACACCATTGGTCGGCCGGATCACATGTGTTAGGTCCAGCCATATACTAGGTTTTAACCTGGTCTTGTTTTAATAAAGTAAATTTGTATAGTACCTTCCTAGAAACAGAGTTTACGAATTGCTTCATGTCGTAGTCTGGTAGCCACCTCCTTCAACTGAGTGCGTGCACATCAATGCATTATTTCTAAGGCTGGCTTTCTGACTGCTTCACTCTTCGGAAGGAGATATGGGGCTGCTGGATTCAGCGGTTCCTCGCTGGCCCACCTGCTGCTGAGCTCGCGTACGAGGTTACATAACACGTTTAAAACCGTGTCGTTTGGATCTTGCAGTGCTCGCCGCCGCTGCGCTGTTAATTACAAATGCATTGTTGGATCTCGTTCCACCTGGTTGATTTCCTTGATTTGAAGCTGGTGAGAGTCAAAGAGACAGGATCCCCTGTCGGGGGTTCTTCCACGTGTTTGGGACAGCTGAAGATTCCGTGTCCCGGAATGCTAGCGTACAGCGGTGTGCGGGACTCGCTCCAGCCCCCCCAACAGAGACCAGCTGCACTTAAAAACAAAAACAAAAAAAAAAAATTGATGAACAAAAAGTAACCGGAGAGTGTTTTAATTGGACGCGCTCAATCCGTGTTTATTTTTCTATAAATTATCCCACAGCACTGGTCTCAGTGCTGGTTTATACTTAGCTGTTCACCCCGACATCTGCAGTCACGTAGCAGAAACCCCCCCCCCTCCCAAAAAAAAACCCAAAATATTGCAAAAGAACCATTATGAAAGGCCTACCAATAAAGTAAGTGGCTGAAGATGGCTTCAGTCCTTGCCTGCGAGGCCCTGGCTGTGGGTAAATTATTCATACCCGGTTATGTAAGCCAGGCCAGTGCCTATCAGCCGCTTCAGTGCATTCCTGCCAGTGCCCGAGTCTGCGGGGGCATGCTATGGCCCCCCACTTTTACAGTGAGGGTAACACACAGACACCGCTCAACCGTGCTGGGACATAATTAGGCCTTTTCACAAAATTGTAGGCCCGGGGAACAGGGGGGCCTGTCCTGAGCTGAAGTTCCTCTCTCACTGTCCTCTGGAGTTCTTTATGAATGCCCACCAACTCCCCCTCGCCCCCCCCCCCCCCCCTTCCCAAATGCCTCCCGGAGATTGCATCTCAACGTGCCACAATGTGTGCAGTCCCCTCCACAGCAGTGGGCCCGTTCCCCTCAATTAGGCAGAAAGAGCACCGCCTTGCCAAGGGTGTGTTGCAGTTCAACAGGAGAGAACGGGGACGAGGGGGCAGAGTCAAACCCCAGCGTGTGTGCGATCCTCTCAGTGCTATTTCTGCGTGTCCTCGCGTAGCGTTTGGAATGTAACCACTCTCCATTGGTCTCCGGGCCAGCCTCCCTGAGCGTCACACTGTGTGAACAACAATATCAAAAAACAAACAAGTGACATCATCCTACAACTCTGCAGGAGAGGCTCCTGAGATCCGAGGCCGGCAGCAGAAAAATCTATAATTCAGAAACCCTGCCTGGCAATATTACAGAACAATTACTGCAGTTATGTATAGCTGTGCATTACAGACACATAACACATACCGACTTAAATCGCTGCCCATAATTACCTGTATTGTTTTATGGACGTATGTAATAAACCTCACACTTCAGTGATACGAGATTGTAAGGAAAAAAGGACGTCTCTCGAACGTGATGAAAAAGTGCAAAGTTTATTTCCAATACCGGCAGTGACAAAGCGCACGAATGACACCTTGGATTCAGCAGAGTCAAACTGAACCACGAACCTTTCCAGAGGCTGCTTCTTATTTGTTTTCGAAGCTTTGATCAGTAGTGTTGAATACACATACCAAGACGGATGTAGTCGGTCCTTGTAACATCTATCAATTAGGCCATAGTGTATTGGCCATCCTGTTGTGATTGAATTAGCACGTCTGTTGACTTGAATGGTTCCCAATCTCTCACACCTGGTCGCCATTCTACCATTGTACCAACTGTATTGTGATAATGATAAGATCAAGGGAATGTGTGGCCAGCAGACATATTGGCATCAGAGACAGACTTCTTACGAGATTTAAGAGCTTTTCAGCTGTCTGTCAGAAGTAATGTCAAATGCAGCCATGACATGGCATGGCATGAGTGGGCTGAGTCTATAATGTCTGCCACATGTGTCTAAAGGACTGTAGACCAACCCGACACCTTAAATCACGTCCAACAACAAAGGTGGCACGATGAATGTTCGCAGCCCGTCCTCTCAATCGCTTTACGTCCCGTTCCGCAGGTAACATCATAGGTTCCGGAATCTTCATTTCCCCAAAGGGGGTTCTGGAACATTCCGGCTCGGTGGGCCTGGCGCTGATCGTGTGGGTGCTGGGAGGGGGAATATCTGCCCTGGGTTCCCTCTGCTACGCCGAGCTGGGGGTGACCATCCCCAAATCGGGCGGAGACTACTCCTATGTGACAGAGATATTTGGAGGCCTGGTGGGGTGAGTACTGTTTCTTTCATCTTATTCGCAGAAAAATCAAAATGGAGGGAAAACACGGGATCCTTAGCGCTCCTGGGTATTTTACATTAAATGACATCACTTTAATCAGAGCAACTTGCAGCGCAAGAAAGTCAAAGTGCATCTCCCCTAGTTATATGACCAACATTCCTAGAACACCAAGTGCAATTCCAATAAAGTACATAATGCAAATTAATCCATGCCAACCTCAAGCCATAATACAAATACAAATAATATTCAAGAATGTAATACAGAGTACATAATAATTCATAAAACAAAATCACTGAGTCAGAACAGCTATCATCCATATGAAACCATAAAGCATGCTCTCTAACAATCCTAAAGTAATTACTATGAATTATTTTTAGTTAAAAAGAAAATGAATACTTGCAGGTAGGAAAAGGAAAACACAAGATGACTTCAAAGATGAATTCTTGAATTCCAAGAATAGGTGGGTCTTCCGCGTCAGATGACAGCCAATAATCCTGCTGTCATGGAGATGGAAACTGGAAACCGAGAGTCAACAGGGAAATGCTCTCATGTACATGATGTAGCTAATGTGATGGCAGTTTATTTTCGGATATGAAAAAAAAAAATGAAAAGATTTGTTAGTAAACTCAGGGGTGCATGTCCAAAAATAACTGGTGTGAAAATCTTGATCGTTGACGCTTGTAAATTTGATCAGATAACTTGGAGCAGACAGCTCTGTTATTGGACCCTAATTTTGGGAGACATGCTGCACACTTATGCCAGCATGAGTTATTTCCCTATTAACAGCTCTTGAAGTACTATATATGGACTAGAGTGCACCGTCACCTCTATATCCTTCCATTACACATTATAAGCCTCCAAGATGCATTATCAATAGGAGAAACATACAAAAAGGATGAGGATTGTTTGAATATTGATGCCATTCTGTACATGCATGTCTCTTTGCCCCCTTTTGGGGTTGGTTTGCATGATTTAACTGGTCGAGACAGAGACCCGCTGTCTCCGTACACATAAATCCATCAGGTCTGAAGATTGATCACTGCACCTTCCGACATGGCACTAGATGAGTTACGAGTGACGACCCCTTGACCTCTGACCTCCCCCCCCTCCCCCCCCCTCAGGTTTCTCCTGCTGTGGAGTGCAGTGCTCATCATGTACCCCACCACCCTGGCTGTCATCGCCCTCACCTTCTCCAACTATGTCCTGCAGCCCATCTTCCCAAACTGCCTTCCACCTTACATGGCCACCCGCATGCTGTCCACGACCTGCATATGTGAGTACCGCTGAGGAGCTGAACTGGGCTGAAACGTCATGGTGACGCTTGTAATGGGACATACAGTATGTATACACTCTTTAGCATTTAAACTGAAAAGTTTTATTTTTTTTCATTCTGGAGGAATGGAAACTGGTAGAAGTATCTACACTAGTCAGCAGCATCGACATAGCAAATATTTCGAAACTAACCACACACATCAGAGATCTATGCCAACTTATTTTTTTTCAAGGAGCAACATGTGCTCCTGAGTTGAGAAGTTTAGGAGCACACAAATGCATGAGTAGATGTGCTCATAAATTATTTTTCCTGTTAGCACATATCAGTTTTCAGGAGCAAAATGCCCTGCACATATATGACTAGCGATTTGGGGCTATACTTACACGCGGTCATATAATTTCCTTGTTTATGACTTGCCTTACTTTGCTCTATACGAGTCTAGGAGTGGGGCACTGCATTAGCTCAGGATACAGCATATCTGTGCTCTGACTCATAGCAGACCTCACCTCACTTTACCCCAAAATGCTAGCATACATTTCTGTAATTTTACAAGGACGGTAGCTCCAAAGCTGACATGGAACTGAATATACTAGACAATCTAGAGTACACCTCTCCTCGGTGAGACTACTTGGTTTACTGAATGCTTGTCATTGCCGTTTTCTGCTCTTTTTTTGTCATTATGGGTTTAAGTTTCCAGCCATGAAAGCGGCAACAATTAACATCTGAGTCTCTTTGATCAGCTCATTTTGAAAGTGTGCGGATGCGCAGGAGTTAAATTTTTAAGGGTATGCGCAGTAATTTGATACGTTAGCACTATATGGAAAGAGATTTAACCAATGGTAAGAGAGTACGCCCCCGCTCTTGCGCTACGTTGAACCACATGTCTTTACTTTTTTTTTTCTTTTCTGTGTCCACGTCCCCAAGTAGAACTCCCCACCCCCCCCCCGCGCTTATATCACCAGCAGTGGTAGTACTGCACGTTCTCACTTTGTGGAAAAGTATCAGCCATTTCTGTGAATCTGGAATAAAACAAGATAGCACATGTCAAATGCATTTAAAAAAATTTTCACACGTTTTGTCATAATTATTTCAGTAATACTCCTTGGATAGCGAGCAAAGATAAACAAGGAAATTCAACTTACCGCCTCAGTTTGCACTGTGTTGCTCATCTGTAATTCGGGTAATTCAATAAAAACAGAAACTAGGGCGTTTATTTGTTGCTCTAATTAATTATAGGAAGCATGTGCTGAAACATCCTGATTTTAATTCAATAAGGTCACAGGAAAGATGCAACCTTCCACTTGGCCTCTTTTGGCCACAGTCAGCATCACTTCTAAAAATGGAGGCCTGTGCCTTTGGTGTACTTGGACTGTCTATAATTACAGTTGGCAGCAAAAAATGCATGTTACAGCTGTGATTTAAACGGGAGGACTTCATACTAGGGTGAAAGAATGGTGTAAGAATAAAGAAACTGGTCTGTTGGGAGTAAAGAGAAGAGTCACATGACTGGCCTCTGTTCAGTAACACTGTGGAGTATTCCTAATCTGGACTGCATCGTGTGTCAGCTGGCTTGTGCTTGTCTGAACCAGACCGAGCAGGAGGAAGGTGTGTAGGGGGGTGGGTGCTCGCCATGGTCTTGGCACATTCACAGGGCCAAGCGGCCCTATTTTTAGGCGTCGACATTTCGACGTATCACGATCGGCTGTCCCGTCTAGCCGTTGTCCGCCGGACGTCAAACCCGGAGGTCTGTCATATCAATGGTTGACTTTTCAGGGGGTGGGGCGGAGGCCGGCCCTGTCACCTGACCCGTCACACAGTGTGCATCAGCCTACATAATGGTGCCAGCCATTGAGTCCCTGAGCGGGAGGAGGGCATGCCATCTGCATTGTGCATTGTTTGGAATTGATGGGGGTTTTCGCGGACCCCCCCCGCCCCTGACTCACAGGGGCTTTTTGAGGCTGAACGTCCCCAAAAATAAACCGCCAATAACCAGGGCCAGACCGGTCCATGTTTAAAATGGACGTTTTCTCGCGCGAAGCTGAATGGAATTGAATGACCTTAATAATCTGAATGGTCAAGAATGGAAGGAAACATAATACTTAAATTTATGATGTAAAATAAGGAAAAACTTCAATTGATAAAGCCCATTTGCTTGGAATGCTCTTTCAAAGCTTTAATTTGGACAACTGCAAGACTCACCAGACTCCTAGTCCCACTGCCTGGGGGGGGAAGGGGGGGTAATATAAACTCAGTGGGGCCCCTCTCTACGGATCCGCTGACCATTATTGCATGTGTGTGACCAGGCCCCCTCCTACTGAATGTACTGTATGAGTGTTATGACCACGTGTCCCCGAAGTCGTATTACACACAGTGTGCCTGTGTTCTTACCTTAGAGACAGACCACCAAATAGCAGTACTATTACTTTTATTTGTACATTCAGGTAAATTTATTCGAGGGGGAAAAAGTCTGTAGGCTTTTTCATATAGCGACAGTTTAGCTTTAAGGATGTGTAATCTAGAATTAACTGTGACCTGTCTTCATAGAAGAGGAATTAGTAATGTGACACCATGACAGCCAGGCAGAACTTTGCTTTGGAACCTTTCTATTTTTAAGGGTCATGTACCAGTTGAGTCTGGTTCAGACTGGACTTGCACCAGTGTAGTAATTGCACAATGAATTGGACAGGACACAATTCCACTGCTGTTAATAACAGCAGAAAACATATTTTTGACATTTCGATATTTGTAAATTAATATTTTTGTTAGATCCATCAGCAGCTCGATACCATCTAGAGCAATTCCCCCTATACTCTTTATATTATTGTGTGTTTTTGACACTGAATGTTTTCCGATCTTCAGCCAAAGTGTAACACTCGACGAAGGGAACCTGCGCGAACAAATAAGAACTTTAATATTTAATTTATTAAATGAACAAAGTTATCCAATACCCATCCCCCCCCTTACACCCAGTTGTGTTCACCACCTTTATCTGCAATGACTGCAACTAAATACTTCCTGTAGTTCCTGATGTCATGCTCATGGCTGAGGATTAGCCCACTCTTGCATGCAGCACTGCTTTAATTCAGCTACACTTGCGGGTTTTTTCCGAACATGAACTGCTTTTTATTTCAGATCCTTCTGCAACATCTCAATTGAGTTTAGGTCTGGAGTTTGACTTGGGCCATTCCAAAAACTTAAAAAGTTAAAATTTTAGAAAAACTGCCTGGCGAAGCAGAAACGTGACGTTCTCCCGAGTAATGTGAACAAACTTGTGTTCCTCTCCCAAAACGTGTCAAGACTGAATAAGGAGACGGCATAACTTGGGAAAGTAGTAAGACCAGTCCTGTACCCTGTGGTTAATATGGGGTAATCATTACTTCAATAGGCCTATTATTTATTGCTGTGCAAGAAAATATTGAAAACAAACATTTGCTCTTACTGAAAACAACTGTGATGAAATTTCCCTCCACCTATGCCACTATGGTAGAGGAAATTCCATATTGCTACAGCCCTAGTTTTTATCAGACATAGCTGGACTCATGTTGACTAAAAAGTTGCACTTTTGACTAATTTCTCCATAGAACATTCTTCTTGGAGTGTAGGGCATAATCCAGGTGCTTCTTGGAAAACTTGAGATGAACATTCATGTTCTTCTTAGTGAGCAGTCGTTTTTGTCTTGCTGCTCTCCCATGAATCCCATTGTTTCCCCCAGCCTCTTTCTGATTGTAGAGTCATGAACAGTGACCTTAAGGCAGGAGAAGCCTGCAGTTCTGTGGATGTTGTTCCAGGATTCTTTGCTGCTTCCTGGATGATCTGACGCTGTGCCCTTGGAGAGATTTTGGCAGGCCAGCCACTCCTGGGACGACTCACTACTTAATGTTCCAGATGTACTTCATTAAGAAAATTGTGGCTCTCACTATAGTCTGGTAGAACCCTAAAGCATTAGAAATGACTTTGTGCCCCCTTTCCAGACTGAAATATACCAACAACTTTCTTTGTGGATTTCTTCAGGAATTTCCTTTGATCCTTTGGCTCATATGATGTGTCTGTAGAACCTTTGTGCTCGCAGCTTCACTCTGATGGTGAGGGTCAAAATTAAGGGAGATTTATTTTGGGCAGGGCTGGTCATAATCAAGCCTCACTGTGTTAAGTTTACGGAGTTTAATTATCACTTTAACTATGTTGATTTAGCGAGAGAGCGATACGTTTTTCACAGCAGAAGACTGCAGGTTTGATCTCACGTCAAACAAATGAAAGAAGCAACAAACGTTGGTGTCTTTTCACCATCAGATTCACTTGGGATACTACTTTAACCCACATGAGAATTAGATTAATCCCATGTGAAAAAAAATATGTAAATGTATATGTAGGCAAATACTTTTTCACAGCACTGAATATTTGCAAAATCATTCGAGAGTTATGGGCTGGAACGAATGCACTGTACCTTGCTGTAATGCAAAGCAGCAAAATTCTGTAGTTAGACATTTCATTTATTTGTCAGGCGCTTTTATCCAAAGTGACGTCGACGTTCTGCACAAGAGTGCACACCGAAGGTCACTGGAACAACTACAAAACACGGGTCCAACACGGGATAAGGTACAATACTCATTTTGTAACAGTTATTCATAGCCAAGAACACATAAAGTCCAGTTCACATAGTGAACATTATTCTGACCTAACCTATGCTAAGTCAAACTAGGGGGCATTACAAGCTACAACATCAGGTAAAATAACTACAAACTACAAAGTAAAATAAGTAAAATACGTACTAGACCTCTGAGCCTGAGCCTACTGCTTCCCACATTCTCCACTCCAACCCATCCCACCCCAGGAATGTCATAGTAAAAATAATTACATTAGACTTTATTTGGCAGACGCTTTTATCCAAGGCGGCGTACAATAAGTCCATACCGAAGGTCACTGGAGCGACTACAGAGCACAGGTCCGATACGGTACAACTCTCATTAAGTTTCGGCTATCCATAGCCGTGAACATAATGTCTAGTTCACGCGGTAAGCAGGGGCTAAAATCAGTAAAGTTGTGGCGCGAGTGAGATATGATAAAGAGATAGTATAAGTACAACACAAAAGCGGCAAATGAAAACAGTGTGACATGGAAGTGCTGGAAGATAAAGATGCAAGGATACGCGCAACGCAAGACAGTGATCTGAGGTTGGGAGTAACGCTGCAGAGGAGCAGTGTTAGGATTAGTCACGGTAAAGTCTGAAGAGATGCATCTTCAGACCACGGCGGCAGACCATCTCTGTTTATATAGCACCTTTCATACAAACATGCAGCTTTAGAGTGCTTTAGATTTAAAAAAAAAAAGAAATCATCTCTGGATGCTTTCAAACTGCCAGTTCTCAAGTGGTTGGACCATGTTAGTCCCAGTGATCCTACACGCTGAGCTGGCCACAGAAGGGTGTACGTCCCCCCCGGCTGAGTCTGATTCCTCCCAAGTTATTCCCGGTTACCTGTCATCCAGGGAGTTTTTGTTAACGCTGGCCTGCTTTTTGGCTGGGTTTAGGACAAGGTATGCAGTGAAGTGCGCCGTGACAAATTCTTTAAATTAAATTTGACCGCTTGATTGAGTTACAGAACCCAACTGGTAACCATTTGTATCACATAAAGGCAGGCTACACATGATCCCTCTCACTCTGGACAAAGCAAGGCACCACATGAGTTCCATATTATCCGTATCGCAAAGTGTGTAATGCAGTATCTAATGGAAGCCTATCAGAGTTTCTAAGCCTGAATGGCTTGAAGGACCTGAGAGGTATTTACATCCTTGGTGTACAAAAACAAGTTCTGTACGGCCCCCCCCCCCCCATCCCTTCCTCTGGAAAAGATGCCAGTCACTGGGTCACTACCCCTATCCATCTCTGTAATGCTCAGTGTCAAGGACAGAGGCCATTGGGAGAGAGAGGCAATGGGCACATTTTTCATGTCTCTGGCTCCATTCTACTGGAGACCCATAAAATCTGTGTTAGGTCAAGCAGTATAACCAAATGGCCACTGAAATATAAACAGCATCTCGGACAAACAAATGGGAACTGAAAAAAAAAAAAATAGTATGAACAATAATAGTAAAAAAAAATTTGAAGCAGTAAACTGTACTTTTTTTTCTTCCTGTGAGGGTCAATATTGCTAAGTATAGTGGAAAACTGTATTCTGCGATGTTCATATTTTTCACAAAGGTCCTCAAGGTTTGTGCTAGCTAGCCGAATCTCTTGGGCTCTGGAGAAAGCCTCAGCCGGCACTCTGGATGGAGTGGTGCTCTGTGTACCTGCGCTGCTATCTCAAACACAGAGAGCGCACCACCCGCGTTGCTCTTCGTCTGAAAAAGGGCCCGAACAGAAGCCGAACAAGGAGGAGTGACAAGGGGTAGCTGAGGCTGCCCTGAAATTAGAACGCTGGCCCCAGTTTGAGCCCATAATGGCTGCTGTTGGACGGCTTCATTGTGCTTGGTGTTTTTCCCTCTCTCTCACTCTCTCTCTTTTTCTCTCTCTCTCTCTCTCTCTCTCTCTCCCCCTCGCTCTCCCTCTCTCTCTCTCTCTCCCTCTCTCTCCCTCTCCTTCCCTCTCTCTCTCTCTCTCTCTCTCCCTTTCTCTCCCTCTCTCTCTCTCTCGCTCTCTGGAGACGACTGCCAAGAATCTGGGGAAGTGTGAGCTCTCAGCGTCTTCAAAGACCTGCCTGTCTTGTTGTTTTGTCCGGTTGCATCGGAAGCAGTTTGTATTTGGGGGCTGACAGCTCCCCTTTCTGCGGCAGTTGGGCCACCGCGGCCCGGAGGGGGCCCCGACAGTGATGGACGAGGTGAAATAATCCGCCGCCCCGCCCACCCGTTCCCCGCATGCCTGGCCCCGCCGGAGCGGCCTGCCGTGGAGACTGTCTGCAGCGGAGGCCCCAAACGCCGGACCTCCGCGTAGATACGCCCCGTATGGTTTAAAAAAAAATAAAAAAAATAAAATAAAATAAAAAAAAGACCCTGCCATTGAGCACCCCGGGGTCCCCATCACGTGAAGCAATGCCACCGAGGAAAAGGAGCTGTCCTTGGCTGGATGTTTTGAGCCCTTTGACATGCTTAGAAAGAAGTGACGGCTCACTTATGTGCTGCTGTACTTGGTGTTTCCTTACTCTCTGCACAGTGTTGGCTTACATTACCGTCATACCAGTGACTGAAGTTAATACTTGATGCAATTAACCTATATATATATATATATATACTGTATATACTGTATATACTGTATATATATATGTGTGTGTGTGTGTGTGTGTTGCACATATAACCGTTCCTTTAGGATGGAGGTGGGACTTACTGCAAATGAATGGAAGCCATGTGGTCTGGCCCACTCTCGTTATTAGCAGAGGGAAGATGTGTCTGATTTCAGTGAACGTGAGACAGCGCTCGCCCTGCCCAACACTAACAGCTGATTAACGGCACCTCCGAGGCCTACTTTTCCCAGACCCATCGGATCGATGCACCAGAGGAAGCGTAATCTAAGCTGAGAGCGATTTGTGGTACCTGATCCACCAGCAGTAGGACAGAATGGCCGGTAGCAATGGAGAGATCTGGAATGTGAAATACATTTGTTAGGCTGTTTTTTTATTATTATTTATTTTTTTTGGGGGGGGGGGGGGTTTTGCTTGTTTGTATAAAAAATAACTAATTTCATGTAGGAAAGGAAGTGGACCTGGTTGTATACTCACTATAACTCAAATTTAAATGAAACGGAATAACCACTGGATGGTTAAAATTAATGGGTGGTAATTACATTGTCTCACCTACTATTCAAACCGTGCAATGACAACCTTCAACTGATTACAGAAATTTGGGTCAGGTGCAGCAGCACCCCTGTTTTTGTTACAGAGGACCAGTGCTTTGGGGTGGTAGAGAACAGATAAAGTAATTACTTCCCTGAACAAAAAAATATGTGCAGTCTAAGTATAATTTGTAATAAAATATTTATTGTGTCAATGTCGACATCTACTGCACTGCTATTATCAATGTATTCT
Source organism: Anguilla rostrata (assembly GCF_018555375.3). NCBI lineage: Eukaryota > Metazoa > Chordata > Actinopteri > Anguilliformes > Anguillidae > Anguilla > Anguilla rostrata. The sequence continues at coordinate 30,238,931 of NC_057948.1, forward strand.
GCCTACTAATAGAGAATAGTGCCATGTGAAGCACAGAATCCCTATTTACTTGACGTTGCCTTTTGATGATTACTGTACCTGTGCAATAGTTTAACAGAATAGCATATTGTGAACTTTGGGCAGGGAGAATTTCCTGCATTAAAATGTACATACAATAAGGTACATTATTTTTGAGTAAGGCAAAATTCCAGTATTATGTATACGTTTATGTACAGCCTTCTCTCTAAGATGTTTGTGAAATAAGGTGTTTTGTGATGGTATGTACATCTTGGTTTCAACCCTGGATTTAATTGTTGTGTTAGCCTACTACAATTATAGATTAATAAGAGACCATATCCCCTCTAAAGTAGGGAGGTAGATATTTAAACTATGCAATTATTTATGCGACATACTGTATATACAGCCTAAATATTTTGAACAGGCTCAGAAAAACCGCAGCCATTTCCTGTGTTGATTACTGTGCTGATTTATGTGGTAAAAGTGAAATAATTCTGAACTTCTGTTTAAAATACATAAAGGAAATACTTGCTTTATTATTGCCTTATTAGTTAACTATATATTTGTGTACCCAGATGATCGTTTTCATCTTTAGTGGCTGAAGGGCAAGCTCTCTGCTGTGCTTGTAGAAAGCCATGGAAGAGGGGGTGAGACAGTAACAGTGCTGGCGGGCCACGTTCCCGTCGTGAAAAACCAAAACACTGTATAACTTCACCAGCATTCTGAGCTGAAGCTCAAAACGACACGGGCTACATCAGACTAATCCAACTGTAATCCAACAAGAATTTATCCGTAATCCCATCTTGCACTCAACGACTTCTGCAAGTTTGGGCTGGTTCTGAAGTTTTTTTTCTTTCTTTTCTTTTCTTTTCTTTTTTTCTGGTTAATCCACTAGCTGCTGTGCTGTGAACCAGAATTCCAGTTTGCCTGGCTAGTGTGCTGTTCACATGCAGCCGAAGTCTCCTGGAAAATGCACGAACGGGATGGAGAAAATGGAAAATCTGATCTTTTTGGCAGTTAACTGCAGTAGCAGTGGAACATACTGGAAGAATACTGCATTTGTCCCTGACACTTGGAAACGCTTAACAAGCAATATATGGAAAATAGCAGGCAGTAGAAGTGTAGGAGAACACATGACTTTAGGAGACATCCTATGCAAACTTCCCAGGGCACCTCCTCTATTGTGATCTCATTTGAACTCAGTTGAATTTGCCTCCAGCGTGTAAAACAGGTTTCTTATCAAGCTGACAATGACCTGAAACCGCTGTTGTATTTTAATCAAGTAGTCAAATGGCTTGTGTAGGGAAAGTGCACTAACATTCATGATGCTGGTGATGAAGTGTTGTCTTTCTGTGTGTGTGTGTGTGTGTGTACGTGTACCTGTGCATGTGTGTGTCTGTGTGTGTGTGTGCGTGCATGTGTGTGTGTGTGTGTTCGGCAGTGTTCCTGACCTGGGTGAACTGCTCCAGTGTACGCTGGGCCACCAGGATCCAGGACGTGTTCACCGTGGGCAAGCTGCTGGCGCTGGGACTCATCATTGTGGTGGGCCTGGTGCAGATCTGTCAAGGTGGGTGTCCTCTGTCCTGCCCATTTTCCCAAAAAGCCTGAACCCTGCACGGCTGCAGGTGCTTCCTAGTGTAGTGGTACAGCAGACAGAGCATGGAAACTGGCCGACAGCATTTTTAAACATCATCAGAAACCTTTTTTTAACCAATTTCTTTCACCCAGTTTCACCTTTCTCGCAACTTTGACTGCTGCACTGCATTTATGAGCCTGCCTCATCTCTGGAACTTCCACTGTCAGTTTGAGAGAGAACAGACTCGCATGCATCCCCAGAGGGCACGGGTCAGCCAGCAGCCAGGTCTTTTCATTCCCTCAGCTGAACTTCACAGTCATTGTGCTGGAGGGGCTGCACTTTGTACAGTATGCGGCTGTTCCACAGGCACCCGACTTGAACAGAGGACTCGGTCTTGCTCTGAGAGAAAAACCCTGGTGACTGGCATCCTCCCTCCTGGAGTGGAGCTACGATCAGTTATGAGCCACGCTGTGGAACAACAGTCAGGGCTGGCACAGTCGGTCACAGTGCATGTTATCACTACATCAAGGACTTGCAGTTTAACTGGATCTTCCAGTTGTTGGGCGCCTGGGAATTGTCTCTTAAGAACAGTCTTCAGAACAACATGTCCATGAAATAGCGAACATAATCTGTAGTACTAATTGTGCTGATGGTCCAGGCAGAAAAACTATGAGGACAACACTCTACCTACTTGTCAGTTGAGGGGGCCTCTGCACAACTTTATTTGCCCTCACAGTAGGGCTTCCAGACCGTCAAAAACACCAAAGAAGTTACTATTGCCCCCTTCTTGCTTGACTCTTATCCCACTGAATAGGGAGAGGTTAACCTCTTATGCAGAAATTGCTTTCCAGTTTTAACAATAGAACAAAAGAACAGACTTTACTTCTGAGTGCTTGTGCATTCTTTTCCCTTTCTGTGTCCTGACAGCATAGCTTCATGTTAATTATGCCCACATACCAGTGTCCTTCAGGCAAAAATGAATTACCCCTGAATAAGCAGGCGTATTAACACTATAAATATCCAAATTGCAAACCCCACTGTCGTTGAGGTGGAAGATGAAGTGTTCCCATTAGTGGCATCTAGTGGTCAATACCGAGTACTGCAGGTAATACATGTATAGTATTTCCTGGGACCCAGTTTCAAGCAATGGTATGGACAAGCCAGTGACTGCAATACTTAAATGAACAATAACAACAACAGTAAACTTACTGAATATCCATATTTGTCATGAACTTATTTTATGTGGATTTAACTATTTTGATCCCTTCTATTCAGCTGAAGAGTGATGATGCCTAGTTGTCTTTGCACAGAACAGGACTTGTAGCCTCAGGGCACGGGCAGTAGAATACACAGGCTCTCAGGATGCCTGAGGTCAAAGGTCAATGGACCGATACTCTGCTCGTTCCCCGTTCAGGGCACTACGAGGGGCTGAAGCCGTCGGTGGCCTTCGAGTTCGCGAGGTCCCCCTCGGTTGGGCAGATCGCCCTGGCCTTCCTGCAGGCCTCCTTCGCCTTCAGCGGCTGGAACTTCCTCAACTACGTGACCGAGGAGGTGGTGGACCCACGACGGTGAGGTTCCTCAGCCGTAACCCCCTGGTCGCCAACCCCGCACCACCCACTCTTCCAACTGCCAGACGAGCACAACAACAGCCACTGTGGAGCGTTTCATTGTTGCGTTGCCGTTGGTCTTTCAATTACAGCCACTGTGACTGTAACTGGTCAATTGAAAGATGAAAAATTTATGTAAAAATGAGTGTACGAGTATAGCTCACAGTAATGATGTCACACTTGTGTTGTTCACCGTTTACCATTCAAGAGATTTGTTGGATGGTAGCCATCATCTTGTTTCTTCGCCAACTCCGTCGGGAGTGAGACGTCAAGGTTGTGACATCATTAGCGCCATCCGTTCCAGTGTTCCCCCCCCCCCCCCCCCCGCCATGAGAAAGAGGCACGGTTGGCCCCATTAACGTGTTCGTTGTTTCGTCAGGAATCTACCTCGTGCCATTTACATCTCCATTCCATTGGTCACCTTTGTGTACACCCTCACCAACATCGCCTACTTCTCCTCCATGTCACCTGAGGAGCTGCTGTCCTCCAATGCCGTGGCAGTCGTGAGTAAACTGCTGCCCCTTTGGGACTCTGCTTTGCAAACACGACAAGCACGCGCCGCCTTGTCAACTGTCAGCATCGAGTAGGCTGTGCTTATTGGCCGTCGCTGCAACCAGAGCTCTCACATTTCCACCCATTAAATCAAAAAACGTTAGCCATTGTCGTTTATGTGAGTAAGACATTTAAAATAAGAAAAAAATAGTTATTCGTTTGTTTCAACAAATGGTTTTTTGTTGCTCTCAACAACATTTTAAAATATTTCATGAGCGACTGAGATCATAGTGATGTATGACGATGCAAAAATCCAAATACGGTGGTATGTGTCTCTCCCTTTTTCTGCCCAAAATTGAAATTGGCCAAGGCACCGACACTAGAACCTTTGCAATGAACACTTCAGCTGAAGTGTGTGAAATAGTCACTACTGTCTGTGCTGCTGTGTATAGTACAGGCCACGCAGTACTACAGGAGAGCTTTCGCTGATAAGCCTCTGATAAGACATTCTAATCCCAGCAGGATGATCGCTACTGTCAGTGACTGACGTAGCCCAAGTTTAAACCAGCTTGAACCTGATGTCCAGGCTGTAGGGCCCAGCTTGTATACTATAGAATGGATTATCTATAGGGTTTAATTTAATACTAGTAGATGAGAAAAAAAAAACATTTTAAAATTGTGTTGGAAATGAAATCCGGCGTAAAAAACAAACGTACTCACAGTCGTATGAAGTCCTCACAATGTGCAGTGCTGCTGGTGGTGCTGCTGCTGACGTAGCTGTCCGATGTCACACAGACCTTCGGGGAGAAGCTGCTGGGGATGTTCTCCTCCGTCATGCCCATCTCTGTGGCTCTTTCCACATTCGGGGGGATCAACGGATACCTCTTCACCTCCTCCAGGTGAGAGATCGTTTCATGTCATTTGACATTAACCATGCATGTACCCTCTGTCAGGGACTGTCATGGATAGATTTTGGATGATAGTTCGTGAAATTACTTCATACGAGTAAACATTAGGATTAAGGGCTGATGTGGCACGTATTAAGGTGCCGTATTAGCAATCTCATTTCAAGGCAGATACCTCCCTTGTGCTTCTGCAGGAGCGTTTCAGCTATTCCGGCTATACAAACAGACTGCCATAAAAACGTCATTCGGGAAGCTTGTTATCTAGCCCAAGAGTTACCTCCGTGGTCCCATCCATATCCTCCCTTCTTCACTCCTTACTGGACACTGTGTGGGACGGACAGAGACACGCTTCAGTAACACACCTGAGGACACTGGATGTTTCGCCCCAGATGGTTTTTAATCGAATCCCTGTTCCCAGGCTGTGTTTCTCCGGAGCCAGAGAGGGACACCTCCCCAGCCTGCTGGCCATGATCCACTGCAAGAGCTGCACGCCCATCCCGGCCCTCCTGGTCTGCGTAAGGCCCCGTCCCGCACTGCTCTCTCTCACACGGGCGCTATTATTAGCAAAAAAAAACCCCAGACCTGTTATTTATTTATACGCCTTGACGGAAAGGTTAGTTCTTCCGTGAGATCCTTCCCGACGGCGGCTAAAACACACGGGGGGGGGGGGTCTGTCGTCTTGCGAGCCTCGTCCAGGCCTTGTTCTCACCCGGCTCCTCCCCCACCCCCCCCCGCTATCCCACAGTGCACTGCCACCATCGTCATCCTCTGCATCGGAGAGACGCACAACCTGATCAACTACGTCTCCTTCATCAACTACCTCTCCTACGGGGTCACCATCGCTGGCCTGCTTTACTACCGCTGGAAGAAGCCCAACCTGAACCGGCCCATTAAGGTACTGCCTGCCACCGTCGGCTGTCCTTAACCGCTCCCTTTTTACAAACGCTGAAATAAACTTAAATTGCTGAGTGCTAAAAACAAAAACGTTTTTTTTTCTTATTTCCCTATCGAGGAAATATGTAAATAATGTGAATCTGGTTTAGCCCTTTCAGTTACTGATGACTCAGACTGAGCATTTGCATGTGCAGGCGGCCATTGTGTCTAATGTGGGGGGTGCTGGTGAGGTAAAATGCAGCGTAAGCGTGGAGTGAAATGCAAATGCTTCCATTTTTTTTTTTACCCTACTGGCCATTTAGACCACTAATTTAGAATTTTACATAACTGTGGAGAAGGACTTTTTCATCTCAAGGTCCAGGAAACTGGATTCGAATTGTGGTTATACTCCCCAGAAGTGACAAGTGATTGTCTTCTTAATATTTCTGTAAAGTTTTGAAACCCATTTTAAAACCATTAAATTGTAATAAACACTATTATATTATTGTGACCTGTTTAGCAGGCAAGGACAGGGTGGGTGTGTATCCTGCGCTCATTAACATTCGTAGCCTAGTTAGAGCCGGTAAGAGCAGACTGCCCCATGCAGTGACCTTACACTACCAGACAAAACGAAAGAAAGCAACATAAACTAGGCTTTACTATCGTATAGTTAAACCTGAAGACCATTCAATGTGTGATAACGTTGCAACACTGAGCTACGGTACACTAACTTTAGACTCTATAGCAGTCTCAAACTCCGGACGTTACGCCCGAATAAAGAAAGTCTTTGATTCCACATATCTAAGCTTGAAAGCTATTTCATTGTCGCCAGCTAATGGTAGGCCTACTTACTGATCCACCAAGTTCTGGGCAAAAATGGGCACTTCAAATACTAACTGTACGGGTAATTGTAATATTGCAGTGCCCCGCTCTGGGCGTGTCGAAGTGTCCTTGAGCAAGACACCTAACCCCTAACTGCTCTGGCGAATGAGAGGCATCAATTGTAAAGCGCTTTGGATAAAAGCGCTATATAAATGCAGTCCATTTACCATTTACCCATGGGCTCCAGAAACAAAACCCATTTCTTGTAGGTCTCTTCGTTTTTGAGAAGAGAAAAAAGCGTATTGCTTTCTCTGCAACCAGAGAAGGGGCAATGCTTTGGCATTTTCAACTTGCAGTGCAGCAGCTTGCCTTATCTGCACACAAGTGGATCGAAGCGTCATTTGCATATTACACATTGAAAGGGATTTCAGTTGCCTTAAGGTTTTCGTTACATAACTAACACTCAGTTAACCCCGCCCACTGAAAACCTGCCGTTTAGCCGAGGAGGAAAGCAAGCCAATTTCAGCCCAATTTCAGGCTTTTACACGTTTATTTTTATTTTTTAAAGATATTTCTCGGCCGTTTGCGAATGCAAAAAAAAAAAAAAAGTATTAAAACAACACATCCACAAAGAATTCAAAATAGATTTCAGTTCCCTGGACCTTTTTTTAAAAAAAAAAAAAAACTTGATTTGTAAACACGCCTTGTATGTGTACAAGGCGTGTTTACTCTGGGGAAGTGGAAACAAACTGGGGGGCCAACATTCCACCATCACAAATTCTGGCTAAGACCGGTAGAAACCGGGTGCATGCCTTTATGGTCCGCTCACTGTCCCTCACAGGTGAACCTGATGGTGCCCATCAGCTACCTGCTCTTCTGGGCCTTCCTGCTGGGCTTCAGCCTGTACTCAGAGCCAGTGGTGTGCGGGGTGGGGCTGGTCATAATGCTCACCGGCGTGCCTGTTTACTTCCTGGGGGTGCACTGGAAGGACAAGCCAAAGTGCATCTACGATCTTGTCGGTGAGTGCTGCTCTCACACTGGACAAGCATATGCTGGACCCTCTCGGTTCATTCTGAACTTCTTATGACTTCGCAACTTTGTAAGGTAGAGGGCAGATTTTGGGATGGCAGGCGTGCCATCCCGCCAAGTTACGACTTGGTTGGGCGGCATGCCTCGTACCTATACAGCACCGATTAGATTTTCCAAGAGGGATAATGAAAAGAAGCCCTGCACTGTAAGTGAGATGGCTGCTCTACAAGTCGAGACTGTGACTTCTGCACTAGAGGGCAGCACAGCCTCGCTAGGCTCCCGAATCAAGCTAATAACAGTTTTTACTAGCGCTGTGGGGGACAAAGGGAAATGCATTCATTTTATTTCTGTTTGTACCAGGCCTATTCTCACGACCCAAATGTTTTGACTAACTGTGCTTGGGGAAGCCAGCTCGCCAACTGTGAGACCCAATGCATCACTCTACCCACCCTCCTATTCCAGGGAGCTTTGCAGAAAAGCTGTGCTGTGTGTAGAATTGCAGTATAATCTCAATGTAAATCAAGGGAAATCGTGTTCCTGTATTTTGTGATGCAAAACAGTTTTTTTCCCCCCCACAATTGAAACCCAAACCCCCGGGCTGTCCTTTTTCAGAGAGGGTGACTCACGTGGGACAGAGGCTGTGTTTCGTGGTCTTCCCCCAGGTGGACCCCGCCGAAGAGAAGATGCAGGAGTGGAAGGACAAATCCGAGTCTTGAGTGTCAGTCCCAGGGAATTAAAAAAAATTTTATTTTTAACTTTTCGTTTTTTTTTAATTTTTTAAAATTTTGTCATCACCACCAGCTCTTGCGAGAGGGAGAATAACGGGTGCCTCCTTACCAGCGACGACGCGTCCACTCTCTCTCGTCCGATAGGTCCAGCTTCGGGTTCCCCACCGCGAGCAGAGACGTGTGTTTTTCAGACAGTATTTTATTTTATTATTTTCCTTCTCAGTTGCAAAACAAGCGAATGCCAACAGTACAACATTGTCAAAAGGACTACGCTCCCCTCTCTCCACACCCCCCCCCCACCCCCTGCCCTCCCCCCCAAGGAACTGCTTGCTGCTCCGCTGTCTTTCTCCTCATTTGATTTTTTTTTTTTTTGCAAGATATTTTCTTTTTGAATCGATCCAAGGTTTTATGTTTTCACTGTGCCTTACAAAAAAAAGGAAAAATGTTCTCATTTATTACCTGATGTATTAAGTCATCACCTATTAATTTGTTCTGGGAATTCTCTCATGTAATCCCTAGATGTGTAGATTTGGCTCAGAGGTCTTCCGTTGCCTGCTGAGGTCTTCCTGTTTCCTCCAGTATGCCATGAGTCATGGAGTTCCACTGATTTTATATTCACTTAATGTTTTTATTAGAGGCCAGGAATGGTCTTCGCTAGTGCGGGATCAGGTGTGTGTCCCTCACCCTCTGAAGGAAGCATATCAATTGCAGTCCAAAATAAGCAATGGGAACACAGGAAGATCCTCCACCACAGTCCAAACCATTTTACTCTTTTTTTTTTTTAACATGTGCCAGATCTCGCACCTGTAGTTTTTACTGAACTGACAAATATGTGCTGTATATTAATAATTAACTCCCACGTCAACATGCGTGTACAGTAGGCAAACAGCAAGAGAGATCCAGCATCTGGTTGCATACGCACAAGATAGATGTTTGTAGGTAGTTAAGAGACTCGAAAAACAGTTTCCGTCTTGGCTGGTGTAATAGTAAGCAAACACATTGACCAATACACCCTTACGTTTTCATGTACACAGTCTAGTTTGCTAGACTAGACTAGACTCTAAATATTTTCTAACATTTTCTATCACATTTTCTAGTGCCGAGAGGCTAACTTCCCACTAGCTCTCAGCGCCGTTTGTGGCCCAAAACGTAGCAGTGTCACAAATGGAGTGTCCATCCTCACTGGTGCTCATCTAGTGACACAGGAAGTACTGGGCATTATGGGACAGTCCTGCCTGCATTACTTCCTGTCTATAGACATTTCCAACTCTTTTATTTTTCCTGTGCAAGTTTTTTTTTTTGCAGTTTGTTGTTAATTTCTTTTGACAATTATGCTTTCGTGTTACAGTACTCCGTAACATTAAGAAGTATCATAACCAAAAGGTCTACTTAATAGCAATGATTTTGCCATTGCTACAATAGAGACATCTAAAGGTTTCTGGGGGATTTTTTCCCCCTCAGAGGAATGTCTGGAGCATGAAGATTCAGTATTCAGTTTGTGTCTCAGTACACTGCCATAGGAGATTGGGGTCTCCCCTCCCCCCCCCCATCTCCAGCTTGCATACAGTAGAGAAATCCCCCTCAGCACAGATCAGAGGGCATCGGGACCTTCGGTGTTCCTGCACCCCACACTCAACACTATTTGTAGGTTTACTCGGTCCTATGCAGTTTGCAAGCCCAGTGGCAATGTACGTTCTTAAAAATTAAGAGATTATTCACTATAAATTATTTGTAAAGCATCAGGTATTTACAGTGGGTTGCATTCCTGGAATGTTTGTTAACTTGTACATGTGTAGTGCACTCTCTTTTATAAAGAAACATAACAATAAGAGCATAATAAATTTAATACAGAGGAAAAAGCGTGGTCTAGTTTTTTAAAAATATATAATAAGACTGGATTGATTTTATTCATTTTCACTCTGGGGAACTTCCACAGTGAAGAAAGCAAGCATCACGCATATATTTTGAAGCTTTGCTCTTGATTCGCCCTGTGTGGAAATACACAAGCAGACAAAAATGAAATGAAAATTTATTAAATGCAGGCACAAGAAGACACCGAGACAATCAATTGTCCGACCACTGTCGTCATCTTGCGTCCCCATTGACCGCGCCAGCAGAGAAGGAATGACAACTTTCAAGTTTACGCTAGAAGTTACAAACAACTCAGAAATGAGAGTCTCAACCGGACAGATGTACTGCACCCCATAACGGTTTCTTTTACAAGGAAAAAAATGCACTGTTATAATACAGCGAAAGAATCAAACGAATATCAAAATGGCATGGTTTTTTTTTTTGTTTCTTTTCCACAGCAAATCGTACAGCATTTGGGGTTAAAAACAAAATGGCTGGATCTACCACTAATATTAGCAGCATCTTTGTAATGGAGAACAGGTGGACCAGCTCACTCAAATCACTCACGCAAGTCTACATACATCCAAGAGTCCATAGATGCTCTCACCATATACAGCTTGTCCACCGATAACTTTTTTTTTTTTTTCAAAAATTAGAACTTAATTAATGACTGCTTCATATCCATAAGGCCTTTTGAGACATTAAAAAAGATAAGATATAATTTTAGTATACCTCGTCCGGTATTTTCTGTTATCGTGCCGATCAGAAAAATGCAAACAACATGCAAATGACGATTCTGCACTCTCGTTTTTTAATGAAATGCACTGGTGAAATAAGCCACTGTGTGGACTGCGTTCATTCGCTTACACAAGATTTTACTCCAAGGAAATACACGTTACAAGGAAAAGGATAAGATGAAAAACGACTTAATTATAATTAGCAGCCAAATTAATGACAGTCTTCTTTTAATTCTCCCACTGGGGCAGAAGCAGATGAAGGTGATGAGGTCTACGTCTCATTTCTTTCAGCAAGCTCATTTGGCAGACCCAATTTTTTTTTTTTGGCTGGATTCAAACACATTCAATGACACAATAGTAAAATATTCAAAAAACTAATATGTTATTATGTACTACCTACATGTGTGCAAAAAAATCATATTTTTACTTTATACATCCTGGAAAACATCCCACCTATTAACAACCACATAACAAGGTGAAATTAATCTGCTTTTGGACGCATCCTAATCTCTAAAATATCGTGTGGGTGACAACAGAAAAGCTATTAGCGAAGTGCAGCCTTGCATTCAACCTGAGATGGAAGCGTGTAATTTCAGATTTTAATCTTATGAAAATCTCTGGAGATAGTTCAAGTCTGACTGAGCACAACTTATTTTTCATAATTTCTTTTTACGAATGCCTTTTGTAAAGCCGTTTTTTATTCAGAACTTACTAAGCAGAGACCCCGGTAAGATATTCAGTGTTAAATCAACTCCTGTAGAGTAAATTTTACTCTAATGGCAAACATTTCCTTGTTCTTAGACTCGGATTACATGTTCTTAGACTCGGATTACATTTAAAGTTAAATTGACACTGGTAATGTTACTGCTCTGAAAAGCAGGTGTGATGACACTAAGTGTAGTGTACTAACAGTACTGCACCTTAAAACTCCACACTAGTGTATCGGTGTTGGCTCATCAGGTTAAAATTTTATGTGAATTACTCTACAGGGAAATAAAGTAAGGAATATCGATCTGGGGATAACTGTCGGTTACTCATTGATAGGTATCCAACAACAGCATTTCTCAAGTGAGGTAACAGCGTACGTATGAATTCGGTAAATCTCCCAAGCAGGACGGCAGCGCAAAGCAGAATTCTCCGCACAACCCGATGCTCTGGGGAAATCAATTTCGGTTTACTACCACATAAACATCCCATTCCGAGAGTCAGCTCGTGAACGCGGGTCTATGGATTTACGCCCCCCCCCCCCCCCCCGGCGCGGAGTTCAGCTCATTTCGCTCATTTCAGTTCAGTCTTACTGCAGTGTACTTCATTCCGCTTATTCACAAAGGCAAAGTCTTTCGCTTTCCCTACTTTTGCTCCCCAAAACATGTGGCCCACTCAGTCAAAGGCGTAGGACATACTGCATTGCAGATAACGAACGGGCAGCACAGAGAGTGGAGCCGCGTTTCCCCCCCTTCTCTTCAGGGCTGATATATGCTAAATCCAGCAGCACAACAAAAAAAAATGCACCTTCTGCATAATATTTCTTTTTTTTATTTGTCACTGTGCCTCCTGCTGCTGGATTTCCCTTATCTTATGATTAATTGTCCAGCAGTTGTACCTGCCCTTCTCAACGCCTTGGGCCAGATGCCCTTCAGGGCTGGGATATAATGCCTGCAAGCTTCTGAGCAACACAACGCCTAATGCCGCAGAAGCAATGGCAGACAGGTGCCCTGGCTCTGAGACTGACGCCATTTTTGAGAGATCAAGATCAGTCACTTATTGCTTCTTTCAAACATCCCTGATGATAGTTCCACTAAACATGTGAAACACCATCGCACCGACACCCACTGATACTCACGCGCACGCAAGTAAGCACGCACACTCGTACGCAAGCACGTGCACGCGCACTCATAAGCAAGCACGTGCACGCACACTCGTACGCAAGCACGTGCGCTCACACTCGTACGCAAGCACGTGCACGCGCACTCATAAGCAAGCATGTGCACTCGCACTCGTACGCAAGCACGTGCACTCGCACTCGTGCGCAAGCACGGAAAAAGGCCATAACAGAACACAAACAAAAAAATGCTAAGACACAACACAAGATTTGAGATGCAATACCACACACAAAAAAACAAACAAAAAAACAAAACAAATTCAAGTAAGAACCAAATTGGAGGATACATTAACGGGAAAACAAGGAAATTAGAGCTTATTTCAAAGACAGAACACGTTTCCCCCTGGGGTTCCAGTGACCTCCCTCTCTTTAATGCCCCGCTCAGGCCTGCAGCGAGGCCTAGCCGAAGAGATAAATCATAATTACCTCAGCCTCTTTTCCCCGCCGCCTTCCAAGAGACACCATTACATCACCACCACAGCCCTGCTTGCTTTCTCATGCATCAGCAATTTTCGCTTTCTAATGTTACCAGGGCCGCCAAAGGCGGAGCTGCAACGAAGGGCCCCCCCCCTCCTCCCGCGAGCTCCCCCCCCCCCCTGAGGTCTGAGTTTCCGTTAAAAGGGTCGGGCTGAAACCGCCACGGAGTAAACAGATCCGCGCGGCTGAAAGAAGCCATTCAGACAGGCCCTTCTCCGTTCAAGCTGCCTAACGATCCTCCGCTTTTCTCCTGAGTTCAAACCTCCTCACCGATTGGCCGACGCGTGAGCTCCGTTCGCGAGCGTCTCTCCCAGAATCTCCAGAGGCAAAACGGCGATAACTGCGGGATTAAAGCAACGACAAAAACAACAACAACAACGACGGCGACGACAAAACAAGATTGAAATTTCCTTTCAGTTCATCCCTTTAGTTCCACTAAGATGGTGAGCCCATCTACTTTTTTTTAAAATGGCAAAAAAATAACTGGAAAAAAAAACAACAGCAAAAAAAGCAAGTAAAGTCACAGGATAGTCACTTCGGCAGGAACTGGTCCTTTCTTGAAGCTGGTTTTTCGATCTCTTGTAAGGCAGGGGGAGAGAAAGTGCTTTTTTTGGGGGGGGGCCCACAATTCGACAGCGGCCGATATGTCACATGACCCCGTCCGTACCAGAGCCAACTGGGGCTGCAGCAATGAAGGGGAGCGGAAGGGCTTGGGGTGAAAGGTCAGGCCTGGGAAAGATTAGAAGGAATTTTTTAAAAAGCCTGCGGTTTGCTGTGAATTGGTGAATTGCTCTCCGCACCTCGGTACTAAATTGTGCTGTCCGGCTGACTGGCAGCTCTGACGCAGCCAGGGAACCGGTCTGTGGCAGAGGAGATGGAGGGGGAGAGAAAAAAGCGAAGCGGTGAGGTTATTTTCCTGACAGCGAAGGCCCAGCGAACGCCTCCTGATGGCGCGAGGGAGAGGGAGAGGAGAGAGAGAGAGAGAGAGTGGGCGGCTCGCTGGCTCAGCACACGAGAAGGGTCTCGTCATCGTCCCCGTCGCTCCCACAGCAGGGCTGCTCCTGCTCCTGCTCCTCCCCGATTGGCAATTCCACAGACTGGCACATCTGATCAGCTCCCTGTGTCCCTGAGGGCCCCGGGTCCCAGGACGGGGCGGGGGCGGGGCCGTGTCCCTCGGGGGGGGTGGAGGGCACTCGGAGGGGGTCCGGGCTGGGGGACGCGCCCAGGGGGGCGTACCGCCGCAGGGCCAGGTTGGCGGCCAGCCCCCGCACCAGCCTTCGGGACGCCCTGCGGCCGTAGGCCTCGCTGGAGTTCTCGGGCGGCGCGGCGCCCCGCTGCCTGCCGGCGCCCGGCGTGTCCGTCAGACCCAAGGGCGGGCAGCCGCTGCGGGAGGCCCCGCCCCCTGGCGCCTCAGGAGAGCCCACTCCCGACCCCCCCTCCTCCTCCTCCTCCTCCTCTTCCTCTTCCTCCGGACTGTCTGAGGCGGAGAGGGGCGAGGAAGGGGTGGGCGGGGACAGGGGGGTGGGCGGGGACTCTGTGGGGGGCCGGTAAAGGGCGTCCGCGTGCGCCTGCAGGGCCAGCCCCAGGGCGGCGGCGGAGGAGCAGGGGGAGGGCGTCAGCCCCGTGCCGGACCCCGCCCCGCCCACGGCCTGGTAGCTGTGCGAGCGCGTCAGGGACGGGTGGCTGGCCCCCGGGGGCGTCAGCAGCGGGATCTGGCCCCGGAGCCGGGTCCCGCGGTGGAAGAGGCGGCTCCAGAGGCGCCCCAGGCGGCGGCGGGACGAGGCCCGGCGGGTGGAGTGGCGGCGGATCTGCCGGCGCATGGCGGTGCGGATGTTCTGGAGCATGGAGGCCTGGGGGGGGGGGCAGACACGGCTCATCCATCAATATCAGGGCCCAGTGCACACGTTACCGTCTCTGCCACCATTCGGCTCCTTTAAGCACCCTTGTTAGCTTGCAACATGTCTGCCGTGTTTACATTAGTGCTGATATGGCCTTCAATCCTATATCAGCAGTACACTTCAGATCAGGGGTGTCCAATCTTATCTGAAAAGGGCCAGTGTGGGTTCAGGTTTTAGCCCAGCAATACAACACTGGATTGAACTATTTAGCTAATGGTCTTGACTAAAGACCTAGAAAAGTAGAATCAGGTGTGTTAGTGCTGGGCTAGAACAAAAATACTGCACCCACGCCGGCCGATTTCGAATAAGATCAGACACCCCTGCTCTAGATTGTGTAGTGTAGCGCTACAAGTGGAGAAGGCAGTTTTGGCTTTTTTTTTGCCAATTCCTGAACAGTGTTAGGTTCCACAAGCAGCTAGCGTGTGCCAACAGCCAACAAAAGCCTACTTTCAATCACTGAAGAAAGAAAAAAAAAAAAAGACAGCACAAAGCAGTGTATGAGATATGGAGTATGGAGAGAGCGTGTGAAAGGAGGGAGCGCCAGGGCGGAACATGTCAGGACATGCAGGACCGAAGAGAAAGAGGAGGGACGAGGTGAAGTGGATGGGAGAGCTTATTTAACCTGTCCTCAGCACAGCCACCGCTGCAACGGAGAGAAACGCGGGAGGAGGAGGCGGAGGAGGAGAGAAATGGCCGCGCAGCTTGAACGAGACAGTTTGGTGACTCGGCGCCAAGCGAACGCTTCGCGGTCCCGCGAGGCAGCGTCGGTGACTGGTGGGCGGCACATTATGGTCTGGAAAGCGCTGCCGTGGCAACGCGTGCAGCGCTTTGATTGCGTGTGGAGTGTCAAACCGAGACTCTCGAGATGTAACAGATAACAGATCAAGCGGCATGTGGCTAATGTTTTAAATATGGAACATGCTCAATCTAGGCAATACAAAAATAATACCAAACAAGAGAAATAATGCAATGTGTACAAGCAAAAGTGGCGACAGGAAATGTTTTTATACAGCAGCAATTCTATACTGTCATAATATTGCCATACATAAATATTCCCATTAGCGTTAGCCAGTTCTTTTACTGCACATTCTTATTATTATGAATAAACACGGCAAAATAGTAAGCAGCAGAGGAGTATATCAGCTACCTAAGGCTCTGTTGTTTTCGCTCACTTCACGAGTTTTCAAGGGCGAGCCAGCGGCATTGTACACACCGTAATCCTCCACTCAGTATATTGGACCGCGTTTCCTATAGCTCTCTCTCCCCGACCCCTGAGCACATTAATTAAATTACTGTAGCAGCACCGAGAGCAGCTTTAATGTAGCGATATACTTTTCCTGCGCTGGTGCTTGTATGATGCTGGTTATGAGAAGCGTGACGCGCTCAGGACAATGAAACACTAATAATAATAATTGACTGAATTCCCGTTAATTGACCGTTGAGACCCATTACAGGGTTCACAACAGACAACCCTAGTTTACAGACTGCTGGGAAAATAGAAATTAAAGGCATTCTCGCTGCTGATAAAATATCTCCAAGAAGACATTGTGTTTAGGTACTTCACCCTGAGTGGTACTGCATAGTGCAATAACCTGGATGTGGATTCAAACTGAACGAATGCCAAATTCATAATGGCAACTTTAAACAATTAAGGGACACCTGGCGGAAATACTATCATTCATCATTATCACCAAAGACCCCAGTATCATAACATAACCGTAATCTGGCAAAGCAAAACTACATGGAAATCAAGGTTAGCTTTGGCCACAGTAGCACTGATAAAACGTCAGCCATTTTCTAACTGGCGGATTCTAACAGGAAAGGCCAGCAGCTATGTTCAGTCCCTCTAGGTTAACTGACAACAGCCCACCTACCAGTAAATCACACCTTGAGACTTCCTGTCAATGTGGGCTACACAGATGGAACTCATTTCCCCATTCATGACAGCTTATAATAAATGCCATAATACTGCCATGTAACATGCAATGACGAATGTTATGACAGACCTTAACGTAATTGCTTGTAATACACTAAATTATGTCATTTCACCTGTCAAGGCAAAATTATGACAAAATTGCAAATCACTGTCTATGTCGTATAGATAATACTGCCATTCCTTCTTCCTTTTTAACACACAGCCTGCTCTGTGTTTCCAAGTAAAAATTCAGTGCTGCAAAATGGCACATAAACCCGTATTGTTGAGTTGGCAAAAACAATGTTTTCTCACTTGGAGAGCTGTTTTCACACACCTGATCTTTCTGTGCAAAATGAAAACAAACCTCACAGAAATGAACTAAAACTAAAATATTCATTTAAAAAAAAAAAAAAACACTATAAGACTACAGGAATCTCACTGAAAACAACATTGTCTTGTAGAATGGTGGTCAACCATTCTCATTCATTATTGCTGGGGTATAAACCATTAGCATCGAACCATAGATAACAAATGCCTTGAACAAGGACAAAGGGAGCACTTACTATCTTTTATACCGAAGAGCATCCAAACTCATCAACAAATGTACTATGAATTACTGATCATAGTATATATTATTTATTATTACATAGGCTATATGCTTTATAATACATTATCTATTTTTGCATTTAAAGGGAAATGTTGATGTTATCGGCTGGTCTTACGTAATCGCTTATATTCAATCGGCATTGGTCCTTAACTTTGACAGACAAGTGAAACGTGGGCATTGCACTTTCTCTCCACAACCCCAGTCTGATGAGTTTTAGAGATTGCTGAATTTGCCGAACTTGGGTGCAAATAAACAAATTCGTACTTAATTAATATAATCCCATTATTAATCAGCATAGCTATAATAAAGAACATAATATCAATATGCTTAATTTCCACGAATCATGTCAAATACAATTCTATTTTACTAAACCAAATAGAATATACAAAGAACATGTTTTACTTTGGCTGAAAACTGCCCACAAAACAGTACTGGCTATATATATGCACAAAGTGGAATTAAATGAAAGGCAGCAGTGTCTATAATTTCCTTGAGTATAAATTCTTGTGTGAATGCATCTCAAACAAATGGCCTAAAATAAGTAACTAGAACAGGCGAGGTACTGCATAGGCTCTGAGATAACACCTTCTGTCAGGGCACTTCTGCTTCAACTTAAAAGAGCACGCAGCTATTTGCACTGGGAGAGCATTAAAGGGGATGTGACATTGTGTCCCCTGTTGCTCCACAGGATGACAAAGAGCCTTAAATCTACTGTAATACCCTTTATGTAAACCCATGAATAAAGTGAAAAATTGAAAACGCTTTTTTCCCCCTCCCCCTCCGCCTTGCGTCTAGAAGGGGTTCTGAGACGAGAACCGCCTTCCGCCTCTCAGGGGGAGGCTCACAGTGGGCAAGACAGCCCCACGCGGGGAACGCGGGCGCGACAAGTCTATCAGCCCCGGCGAATATTATTTATTCATCCCCCCCCCCCCCGAACCAACCCCAACCGTCTGGACGTCTTTAAGCGGTGGAGAAGAAATAGGGCTCGGGAGCCTGGGGGACACGTTCAGTTCCCCGCGCGCCTTTTTGATGGATGAGCGGCGAGCCCCCCGTTCGATGGGCTGAGATTTCGAACGCCCGGCTTCTTCAACTCAACTTCAACTCTTTTTTTTTTTTTTTAACTAGGCAGCACGCAGAGAGAAAATGAGAGGTTTTGCAAGGGATTATGTGCAACGTGCATTATGCAACTACTACTGTGTTAATTAAAATGTGAATTTAAAAAAAAAAGGCTGAGCATTTTCTATTCGGTCCTTATGTCAAACACAAGCAGCGTTGATGATGACCTTTAATTTGAACACTTCATAAAGCTATGGGACACTGGCTGGCTCATCCTGATTAGACATTGTTCCAGTACGTGCATTGGTAAAATACTAAATTCAGACCAAGCCACCGGCTATGCGCCCTATAAGGCAGTGTGTAACTATGCGCAGTGTCACGCAGGGTAGAAGGGACTGAGATGGCGGGTTGCACGCATCTCATCGCACACCAGCGTCAACAACTCACACCCAATGGATGCGTTACAGGTGCAGGTGCTGCAGAGCGCATCGCATTATAAAACCGCTGGGAAATCCTGTGAGACGCCAGCGGGAAATCACCTGAGACGGGTTGTAGACCGGGAAATCCTCCACGGGCGGGATGAGGCCCTGAGCGATGAGCTGACCGTAGGAGGGCGGAGCCTCTCTCCTCACAAACTCCGCCTCCAATCGCGTCATCTGGGTTTCAAAGGCCCTGTGGTGAGAGAGAGACAGAGACAAACTAAGAGGATATCAAAGGATTTGTCTGAGGACTGTCCACAGTGTGATTTCACAACTTTATTGGTCTATGCTTCATCATGTCTTTTTTTTTTTACCTCTCTGGTCCCAAAACTATCATGATGGGTCTCCCACAACAGACTTGGACCACAAAAATGATTACAAAACATTTTTTTTGTTGTTTACTCCGATGTCAAAGATTACAGCGGAAATGGGAAACTGCAGAAAACACAGTTCGCAACAAGAAACAGGAACTTTCATTCCTTTCTGAAGGATGTTGCAACACAACAACAGCAAGGTCTACAGAATATAGGCTAGTCTGTGCCATTCATCAGACAGGGCCGTTCAGCTCACAGCACAAAGCGCTCTCCATTTCAGATAACAGCTCCCGTTTCAAATTTAACCGATCAGGCCAATATTGCTGTATGAGTCATGACAGGACCAAACGGCAGGATAGAATTATCCAGGGCGAGTGGGGGTAATACAGCTGCTAAATCTGTCTCCCCACACCCCTCAGTGTCCTCAGTCACATGCTGTGGGGTCCGGCCAGGCGGACTCAACAGGGAAGCCGATTCAGAAACGTCCGATTTGGTTACACAGAGGACGGATTACCACAGCCTGAGCTTCCATAATCCCGCGCAACACAATAGCAACAAAGCGGCAGCGATTTGCCATTTACTCTGTCATCAATTAGCGGGGGGGTTGACTCGCCATGCTGGAGATGGCGGAAGAGGCGGGGGGGGGGGGGGGGTTTCAGGGAAACGTGGGCGGCTGCCAGGCCGACTGCACGAGGTAAGGACAGTGAGAGGATGGCGGAGTAAACTGGAAAGCGGGGTGGGGGGAGAGAGGGAGAGAGGGAGGGGGGCACACCTGTACTCGCGCGTGCGGAGGGAGTAGAGCTTGAAGGCGCAGCCCAGGGCGATGACCAGCAGCAGGCCGCACACCAGGCTGCCGATCAGCGCCGCCGTGATGACCTTGCGCGGCACCGCCACCAGGCAGTCGCGCTCGTCGCTGCCGTCCTGGCAGTCCTCCTGCCCGTCGCAGCGCCACGTCTCGAAGATGCACAGGTTGGTGCCGCAGTGGAAGTTGCCCGGCTGGCAGTTGAAGCAGTTCTTCTCGTCGGAGCCCTCCGGGCACTTCTTCTGGTTGTTGCAGCGCTCGGAGGCCGGGTAGCAGGCCCCGCTGGCGCCCTCGCACGGGTACTCCCCCGCCGGGCAGACGGGGCAGTCCTCCTCGTCCTTGCCCGACGGGCAGTGCCAGTAGCCGTCGCAGCGCTGGCGCTCGGAGAAGCAGCCCTGGTCGCTGCCGCAGGGCCGCTCCCCGGGGAAGCAGTAGCCCTTGACCTGGTAGGAGGCGTTGAAGCCGTGGCCGGCGCCGCGGGGCCGGGCGTGGTACAGCACGGTCATCTGGCCGCGGCTGGACTCCACCACGGCGGGCCGCCGGTTGTTGCGGTGGGAGAAGGCCTGCAGCAGGCGGTCGGCCCGCTCGCCCGCCCCGTCGTACACGCGCACCGAGTCGCCGGGCCCCAGCTGCAGGTCCAGCTGCAGGACGATGCGCTTCGGGTCCTGCGTGTCCAGCAGCCAGGAGCAGCGCAGGTCGGCGGCGCCGCCGCGGTCGGGCCGGAAGAAGTCCGGCGAGGCGAAGGAGCCGTAGAAGTTGGCCAGGCGCTTGCCGCAGGACGTGTCGGGGCAGCCGGCCTCGTCCGAGCCGTCGGCGCAGTCGCGGGCGCCGTCGCAGCGCAGCGTGTTGGGCAGGCACTGGGTGGACTGCGCCTGCGTGCACTGGAAGGTGGCGGGCGGGCACAGGCTGGGCCGGGCCTCGGTGGGCGGGGGGGCGCAGCTCTTCTCGTCCGTGCTGTCGCCGCACTCGTCCAGACCGTTGCAGCGCCAGGCCCTCGGGAGGCACTTCCCGTTCCCACACAGGAACTCCTCGTTCTGACAGCTGCTCTGGCCCAGTCTGCCTGCACAGAGGACACAGCACACTCTTCAACACACTCCTCACACATTCTTCACATACAAACACACACAAGTGTATACACGTGCACGCATGCACGCGCACACACACACACACACACACACACACACACGAGCGCACACACACACACGAGCGCACGCACACACACGAGCGCACGCACACACACACATCAGGATGGCAGAACCCTGCCATCAAGCACAGACAAAGCAAAAATGTGCTCATCTTCGGTTGCAGTCTTTTGGGTGCTTAAGCTTTAGAGAATTATCACTCATAACTGCCATAAACATTTTAAAATTATTTAGCCATTTCACATCTAACCTTCAGGTATTTGCCAGCATCAATATGGCTAAAATCATTTTTAGAAGTTTCAGAAACTACATCACCTGTGTGCCGGCCAATTTCTGATGTAGTCAATTCCGGCTCTCAAAAAAAAAAACCGATCGGAGCCTTCAAACAAAGTCAGCACCTCATATCTGTGTGTGAGAAACGTGGCTCCTGTTTGCCAGTGTTGTATAGAGATTGGGTGTGAAGTCTGGCCTCCAGCATGTTTCAGGGCTGACCATGCCCTGTTAATGGGCCCTGCTGAGTTCAATAGAGAACCTGCTGTCGGCTCCAAGCAACAGGAAACACTTGCCCAATCAGGGATGCAACAAGGGGTGAGAAAGACCGCACGCAATAACTTTCTCTTGGTCAACATCATCAACTGTCACTTTTGTCCTCCAAGAACAGACAAATCCAATTCCTTTCACTTCCAATTTCATCAAGCCCCTGATGGCTTAGGTAACACATACAGATCTGAGGCCAACAGTTTTAACACACTGATAAAAAGGAGACGAGCTTTTGAATATTGTTCATTTCCTCTGCTTTTATCGATCTTAGAAAGTGCCTCATAGCGATGTGAAAACAACCGTCCATCGACTCACTTTTTTTTTTTATTTTTTAAAGTGAGTATTTAGCGCTTAATGACGCCCAGGGTAGAAAGAAGCTGCCACATTGAACAGAAGGCATAGTTCCACTCCGTAAGGTTCAGCAGAAAGATAAAATGTTTCAAACTTCACCCCTGCAGTACCCCTGTGTATTTTGTTGCAATTCCTACCATGTAATGAGCTGTTTTTCGGCACTTTTAACATCTAATGAGGGACTAATTTACCCTATTAATACCACATTAGATCAGGTTACAAACAATGAGGCCTTTAAATCAGTCTGACCAGTTATCACACAACAAATGCTTTAGTTTCTGAAACGTGCCCTGCTAAGTGATTCCTTTTCAAAAACCACACATTTAAACATTTTAGCTGGCAATTTGCGATCTGAAATCACCAAGTGTTAAATACTGGGTGTAAAAGCAACTGTCAATGAGGCGGCTGCTTTGTGTCAGAATCTGAAACAAAAATTATGGAACCCAACCAATGAGATTTGTTAGAATGAAAACCAGCACACTTGTAGGAACACCATGACGGAGTTTGGGAACCATCGATTTTGGCACACAGGAGGGATTATGTGGAATAGTGTGTGGGACAGTGTGTGTATCTAGAACCTAACAATGAGATTTGTTAGAATGAAAACCAGCACACGTGGAGGAACTCCATGACAAAGTTTGGGAACCACTGAGACTGACATACAGCAGGGATTATGTGGAATAGTGTGTGGGACAGTGTGTGTATCTAGAACCTAACATTGAGATTGGTTAGAATGAGAAGCAGCACACGTGGAGGAACTCCATGACAAGGTTTGTGAACCATTAACACTGACCTACAGGAGGGATTATGTGGAATAGTGGGTTTAATAGTGTGTGTAACAGGGTGAATATCTGAGCACAGATGGCTCTAAGGGACCTCACCCCGGATGTAGGACAGGCGGAAGCCCTGGGCCAGCCCGGAGCTGTTGGCCTGGGAGTGGAAGTAGAGCCAGACCCTGCCCCGCGAGGAGATGAAGGGCGGGGGCAGGAGGGAGCCGCACACCCGGTACTCCTCCCTCCACGTGGGCCCCAGCATCAGCCAGTCCCCCGCACACTTCCCAGACTCCTCCAGGTCAAAGTTTCGAAAGCTGCGTGAAAGGGGGTGAGAGAGAACGCGACGGGTTAGCGACAGGTTAGCGACAGGTTAGCTCCAGGTGAACAGCTGAGAACATGTGCTGCATTGTAACGGACATCGCACCTTTCCAGTAATATTAATATTAAAATAGGCGATTTTCATAAAACTCAATATCTATGGAAATATGTGTAGATAATAAGACCCATCGCTGGATCTCAGGGCATGTTGATAAAGACAGACTCTCACAAACACGGGCTTCGTCACACTTGTACAACTCCTGCCCAGAAAAATTACCGAAGGCGATATAGATGAACATTCCTAGGTTTGGCACTCCCACTGTGACCTTTAACAAAGTACTGAATTGCTTCAAGTAAATATCCAGCTGAATAACTACATGAAAAAATAAAAATAAGCTGTACATTTTTACTGTGGATGAGAGAGGCTGTTAAACACCTTGAATGTGAAACATAATTGGAAAGTGTACCTTTGCAAATCAGCAGTACTGGACGCAATAACAGTGAAATAATGTTTGGAACGAGCTCCTGAAAACACTCAAGCAAAACCAATGCTCTGGCCAACAGGCACAATGCAGGGAAATGAAAAGGAACATTCCACAGACACTAGCATTAGCGTAACGTGCAGCGAACAATGAAGTGCACAAAGATGACAACCAGGGTTGATTAAACAGGGGCTTTACAGACATAACCCTGTTCTGAAAAACCACAATGAACCTGATATGACTACAGCCAGTCCTGAAGGCAAAAAAAACCTTGTTAATAAGCTTTTACTCACACAATCATCTTTGCTATTCAACTACTTTGGCAGCATTGTATGTTATCTGAGTATAAGTGTGTAAGACTAGCATGCTCCTAGTCCAAGTCCTAAAACTGCAGTTATTCTATATAAGCACAAAGTGTTGGACATCCCAATATACAACCATAGAGGAAGAAAGGCTCACTGGATATACTTGTACATCTCCAGCAGCAAGCTGTGGTTTTCACAACAGCATTTTATCAAGACGTCTGAGAAGTTTGGCCAGTGTGACAGCTCAAAACCTAACTGTGCAGACAATATGAAAACAGCTCTTTTGGGAAATCGTGTTATGAGCGTTATGAGCTTTGTCCTCTTTGCAATACGGATTTCATTTATTTTTGGTTACGACTTGTAAATTGTTATTTGTAATTCATTTTTCTTAACCACAAGCCACAAAAACTGTATTTTATAGTGAAGTATTTTTGGGCCCAGACTTTACAGTTCGAAATGGATCCAGTCAGAACACACTACACTGAATCATGCATGCACAGCCCAAAAGCCCAGTGCAGCAGGGCCTGACTGTACCTAAACCACGGCCCTGGACAGCTTGTGTATCTTTCCACAGTCCAATTCGCCCAAGTTCTGCCTAATGTGATTTATTCACTGCATAAGTGAATTTTAATGATGGGGGGCAGGGGGCAGAGTACAGCCACTTCAGCGACAGGCATAAAATCACAATGTTCTCCTCTCACCTGAAAACAGGAGGGTCACATGCCCCTGCTTTCATAGCACTGATCCTCCCCCTCACCCCCCTGTTCAGCTGAAAGGGACCATGAAGAAACATTATGGTCTCTGTGAAGACGCAGGAAATGGAAACAGTTCCGTCTAAAAGCAGCAGCGGCCCCCCCTCCCAGGCACTTCACACAAGCAATGACGGCTGAAGCGTTTCATGCAGTCAAATAATTAAGTGGCTACAAACGATGACCTTTACAGACGCTGCAGGACATTGGACAGGAATGAGTGAGGCCTCCCAACCCCCCCCTCCTTCCCCCCCCCACCCCCACCCACAAATGTCCATTTCCGCAGTCTAACTGCCCCCCACTGTGCAGTGAAAAATACACACTAACAACTCCCATCACCCTCTGTGTTCAAAATCACTTCCCGGAAAATGGATCCTCGAACAGCTGAGAGGCCAACAGGTCTTACTGGAGGGTTCGTAAAAAGCCACACATGCCAGACAGGTGTGAGGCACATGACGTGAGCACCTGGTCAGTGGTCACAGCCTCCAAGGAGAAAACAAACTGCCATAAAATAATGCCACCATGTGCAGTCTGAATACACTTTAAACAGCGATTGTATCATGCGACATTTGCAGTGGGATGTGGGTCATTTGCATGCACAAAGCATGCAGGTAACTTTAAAAGGGGAATTTTTGGAATTTTTCAGCCAAAATCATTATTTACATGTTTGGCCTCATTTTAAGACTACGCCATCCATTTCATTTCAAACGTGTCACAGCAAAAGCAGCAACATGACGTCGCTCAGGTAGAACACCCCGTCGCCCCATCACAGTGAATTTAGAGGAGGCTGCAAATCAGTTGAGGCTAAAACAAGATCCAAAAACCTTTGTTACGTCTTGGCCTACGTATTGTGATTATGACACATATATGAATGCATGACATATTTCTCTACATACGAAATACTGAAGAAAATAATATGGCTGTCACAATGCCACAGATTCAAAAGACACCCACCACAGACTTTAATAAGATAGGGAGGAGTGTCATTGCATTCAAAATGCCTCACTTCAAATTGAGTTTTTTTTCTTCTTTTTTTTTTTTAGATACACAGATGAAAGATTCGGTTTTGACACGTTCAAAAACAGGCCGCACCCGTCCTTCTGAGAGTAAGGGGATTTTTGGGTGGACATAAGCTCGACACATTAGCCCCCACTCCAGCCTCTACAGGAAGGGGGGGGAGAACGATAGCCGAAAAAAGGCACCCTCAGGCTCTGAGCATAACCGCCCCTGCTCACAACATCGGAGTAATCGTTCCTCTCAGACAGGGATGACCTGCACAGATTATCGTGGCGGGCGAAGCAGGGCCCGGTGTTCATAATAAAGACCTCCGTGGGGAAAACCTGTGATGAATTGACGCAATTGAGAGCAACTCCCCGGCTCACAGCGAGGAGAATCCTGGTGCAGGAGGACCCATTTACCCTCCTTAGTAATCACCACCCAGCTGCAGATACTCTCTCTGCAGGAGAAGCCCATCCACCCTGTGGATAGGAATCCATCCAGCGGAACATCTAACAGAACACACAGGACTTTTTTTTCTAGTGTTAAGACTTTCTTTCTTATTTATTTTTTAGTACCAGCTTATTATTTTTTTTACTACAGCACTATCCTATGTTGACGGAATTGTACTAGAGTAGTGCCCACAGTTTTTACTCTCCAGCAAAAAGAAGAAAAAAAAGAAACTTGAGGAAATGCATGGGTGCCGACGCTGCTCGCAGCTACTGCCAAAACAAGGGCTTCCATTATGAAATTCCTGACTGACAGTTGAGCCCACTTGCCTGAATTACTCCGCGCCCAGAGTGGAGTGAAGATGAGGGGCGAAGTGCTATCAGACGTCAGTGTCTCACGTTCACGCACACGCACATTCCGGATGTAAAAAGAGTGAAGCCAAACCGCTGCTGAGGGGCGGCGAAATCTAATCATATCTGATCAGATAAAGAACGGAAAAAAACAAAAAAAAAAAACACATCCAAACAGCAGCTCCAAGCTGAGGCTGTCAGGGAAGGAGATTAAAGAAAGGTAGGGGTGAAAGGGGGACTTTTCCACTCGACCGCAAATTAATTCCAGCCCTGTATGCTTCCCCTTCAGTTTCCTCTTTGGCAACCGGGCCTCTTGGTTTTTTCTCTGTAGCGGCCGATGAGACTCACTCATTTATTATGTAACTTAAATAAGAGTTCCTCAAAGGTCTTACTTTTAAAAAGGGGTCGCAATCAGTTAAACATCACCGTCGTCAAGCAGATCTTCAAAAGCACAGCAGGCATGGAAGTTTAAGTGGGAAAAGATACCCGAGACTGGGGCCCAACTGACACATTTTCAAATGATCTTGATCAAGTCTGGTGAATTAAATCATTTCCACACGTGCGGCGGCACTTGAAACACTGCCAGTTATGAACCGAGGTCTGTGCTGATGACCCTCAGCATTAGCCCCCTGCTGTGTGCGCAGGCGCTGGGCCTGTGTGCGCAGGCGCTGGGCCTGTGTGCGTAGGCACTGGGCCTGTGTGCGTAGGCGCTGGGCCTGTGTGCGTAGGCGCTGGGCCTGTGTGCGCAGGTGCTGGGCCTGTGTGGGTGCTGACTGCGCAGGCCTC
The DNA here is from genome assembly GCF_018555375.3 of Anguilla rostrata. Taxonomy (NCBI): domain Eukaryota; kingdom Metazoa; phylum Chordata; class Actinopteri; order Anguilliformes; family Anguillidae; genus Anguilla; species Anguilla rostrata. The sequence goes on from NC_057948.1 coordinate 30,266,220, forward strand.
TCTGCCTCCGGGCCGCAGGGACAGCACCGGCGCAGCCTGCTCCTTATGCTCCGCTCCCTCATTAAAATGCATGGCGCTCCGCTGAATCACAAACTTCAATCATCCCTGTCAATCCCAGGCAGCCCCCCCCCCGCTGCCTCCTGTTCGGTCGGGCCTGCGGAACAAAGCCCCCGTGCCAAAGCTGCCGCCGCCGCCACCGCCACCTCCTCCAGGACGTCATTTCTGCCCCTGCTTTTCCCTCTTTTTGTGTTACTTTTTTCCTCGCTGCCTTGACCACATGAAAATTTATAAGGCGTGGGAAAAAAAATAAATAAATAAAAAGAGTAAACAAAAAGCAGTGGGTGGAATGAGAAATCCAGCGGAGTGTTTTTATCACGTGGGAGCCGGGGCCCGCTCTCGGCAGTATTGATCCTCATAAATACTTGGCCCTCCTCCTGAACCACTCAGTAATGATCTCCATTCATTTCGCCGCTGTAGGATTTTAGATACTCCCAGGACTTTGCTTTTAATTCGTTGGAGTTGTGCCATTGCGGAGGTTCATGCCATCCCAGCAATGCAATTCTCTCTCTGCCCCTTTAACTAGTCGCATCTGTCTGTGGTCTAGGCCATGACATCATGTTTGAGTCCGTCTTCATTGATGGGTTCGTCTTCCAGCTTGCAGGGTCCCTGAGCGACCTGCAATGGTGTGGCAATCAGATGGACTGCATTTATATAGTGCTTTTGTCCAAAGCGCTTTACAATTGATGCTTCTCATTCACCAGAGCAGTTAGGGGTTAGGTGTCTTGCTCAGGGATACTTCGACACGCCCAGGGCGGGGATCAAACCGGCAACCCTCCGATTGCCAGACAACTGCTCTTACCTCCTGAGCTATGTCGCCCCTATCAGAGGAAGTTTAAGAGGAGTACTGGTGAGGTCATCAGCCGTTTCATGGTTGATCAGGAGTGGCCGCATTCCGCAAGAGACCGCAAGACAAGGCGATGGAAGAACAAGAACGCCGAGTAAAGACTCTGCTTAAAGATCTGAATGAACTCTGTACTGGTGGATGTAAGTAAAAGCAAATCTGTTTAGATTCAGGGACTCTGCTCTGAGGAAGACAGCTTTTCCATCCTTCAGCAATTCCATCCTTCAGCAGCATGTCAATTAGAGGCTTGTTAGATGGCAAGAGCAAAGTTTCATCCTGTCAGCTCCTAATAACTGCCTTATTGATTTTTTTTTTTTTTGCCTTCACTGGCTGTCATCCGAGTATGTTTGAGTCAGACACCTAAAATACACTTACACTAGGGCGGTTTTGCTATTCTACAGGAAGCATCACATTACTGGCACCAAATTTCATTCTTACAGCTGGCAATATAAAAACAAAAATCATGAAAAGAATCTAATTAATAAACAAGGTATGTGAGCACATAAGCATGAGATATAAAATGTCCACAATGTCATAAGTTTAATATTTACCAAACCTTCGTGCCATTCTACCTCTTGGGGGTAGTAGAAATTCCTCAAGAAACCATAAATACAATGTATTGTATTTTATAAAGAAAAATGATCAAAAGTTAGAACCAAAAGGGCCTTTTGGAAATTCCCCCTTAATGTACATCAGAAATTCTCCCTTGATAATATAATATTTAGCCATTTGTCAAGACCGATACAAAATGGATAACAGGCAAATTTACAGGCTACTGTCACAAGAGTGACCTGGCTAAAAAGGATGCTATCATTGAGGCTAAAATGTTGATGCACCATACATGAAAATGCAGAAACATCTAACTATGTAAGTTTGAGTCGGGGATCTACCTCAGCCACCAAGACTAATCTGCTGAGCTTATCTGTAGCAGAGAAATATACAGCTTTGCCATAAACGAATTCCCTTTTTCATTCAAGCAATCTTGCTTTAACTGAAAAGCATGGTCACAGTGCTTCACACAAAAATGAAAAGTGATGCAGCACAAATCTTAAAGAATGGACTGCCTGTCCAGCTAACGGGAATGTGAGACCTGGACACTCTCACCGTGAAATGACGACTCAGATGAGGAGCTGCAGCATCACTGTGATTGTGTGACTGTGTGTGTTTGTGTGTGCGAGTGCATGTATACATACGTTGGTGAGCACATAGGTGCCCGCATGCACCTGTGTGTATGTCTGTGCGTATGTGTGTGCGTGTGCGTACGTATGTGTGTGTGTGTGTGTGTGTGCGTGTCCATGCATGTGTGCATATATGTATGCCTGTGTGTGTGTGTGTGTGTGTGTGTGTGTGTGCGTGAGTGAGTGTGAGTGTTCGTGCGCATGTGTGTGTACGTGTGTCTGGGCTTCCTCCTTGGCCTCACATCAGGTCTAACCCCCCCAGCGTGTGCAGGCTTGCTGTGCGGCCTTCACCTGATAGTGATGACATCGCCCTTATCGCCCTGGATGTCCCAGCTGCAGTTCATTCCTGGGGGGTAGTTGAGTGGCCAGGACGGGCTGTAGATGACACCCCTCCTCTCTGTGTGCAGCTCTACCTTCCCACTGCAGGCAGCTGCGCACACAAAACAAAAGCAGACAACATCAGAGCCTGTCATCCTCAAAACACACACATGCAGACGCAGGTATGCACACGCACACACACAAAACAAAAGCAGACAACATCAGAGGCCGTCATCCTCAAAACACACACATGCGCGCACACCACACACACACACACACACACACACACACACAAAACAAAAGCAGACAACATGAAAGGCTGTCACAAACACTGTCAACCTCAAAACGCGCATACACACTCCAAATCCCTATTTGACTTCCCCAACACAGCTCCTACACATATACATGCTATGTGCACTAGACTAGACAACACACATACATCATAAGACACACACGGACTGTACAAATTGTAGCTCTGCAGACATTTTATATTTATGCACATATAGTCACAAACACTCATTACATGTGTAGAGAACACAACTGATACATTACACAGAAAATGGAAAAAGGACCATGCCCAATAGTTCAGCCAAGCCTCTTCACTTGGTCTTGACCTGTACGGGACCCACAGCCTGATCAAACTTTCATGGACACCTCACCCTGCCCTGACGAACTGACAGCCCACTCGGGACACCCTTGTCAAGAGCATTTCAGCCAGTGAAAGTGCACTGGCAAAATTAATATGAAATATTCAGTAGATCCCCCTAGAAGACCATGAGATGGAAGTAACAGGAGAGACTTATCGGCATGAGACAGTGGAGCCAGCGTGTTCCGTTGAACACTGATGTGTAGCTGCTGCAAACACCCCATCACCCTCGCCTTTACAAGCAGGCCCCCAAAATCCCCCCCACCTCCCCCCTCCCCCCCCTCCCCCTCCCCAGGGCCTGACCCCCCCCCCATGCCTCCTCTTACAGATTTTTAGGAGAGCAGGGGAGGTGACACACACCAGACCAAGATCTGTGCGCACCAGCAGCATCCCGCAGTGTGGGAAAGCAAAGCAGGGTCAAGCCTTAAAACCCTGCCATCCGGACATTTCTGTCCATGCAGGAGGGCGGGGGGAGGAGAGGGGAGGGGGGGGGGGGCAGAGAGAGGGGTGACCTGCATTCACCAGCAGGCCTGACACCTGATAGCGCAACATACCGCCTGCCGCGCTCTCACGGGAGGGAGCCCAGCGCCTCTGCCCTGCGTGCACGTGACCTCTGCGTGTCAGCGGCAATAAAACGCCATCGACAGCCGCGTCTGACCCTGGAGAAATCGGAGCCGGGCCTGGAGACACATAACAAGGACAGAGCCCTCTGATTTTCCCATGCCGGGGTTAAGTGTGGGTCGCAGCCTCTCAACCTGCAACTCCCAGGTGGCCTGGGAACTAGTTAAGCTCCGCCCTCCACGCCAGATCTGTGAACCTGACTATAACGGATGGCATTACGGCACAGTATATGAGGATCTGAGGCCGTCAAGCAAGGACACTTATATATGAGGTTGTCATACCCACAATCAAAGAACTTAAACAAAAAGGAATTGACCAATAGTAAATTCATTTAAAAAGTACATCCTGAACCATGCAGCCTTTCAGATACTTAGCTTTGACACCTACACACAACAGCCCCCTATCTTCCCAGAATGGCTCTCATAGTCAGTGTCCATCATACGACTAGGCCCGCCAGGTGGACTTCAGACCGTGCGATGGCACAGCACCAGAGACATGATGACATGACGAGCTGTGACAACCTCGCTCTGAGTCACACACTCCATGTGCCAAACTTCGGAGCTGGGCCAGAAGCAGTCAGAGTGCATCTCCATTCCATAAGCTGGTGAGTCTACTTGACATGCATCACCAACTGAGGTGTGGAAATGTAATGGAACACTGAATTATGGAAACACACAGAAGATTCATGCAAGAAAAAAAAAATATTTTCAAGGGTTAAACTTTAACATTCACCACCAGTCAGCAAATTCCTCTCAATCTGGCTGTTTTTTTTTTGTTCTTTTTTTTTTTTTGCTTCTCCAACCAAAAACAGCACAAAGGCTGTAAGGAAACCTAACTTTGAGAGGATTTGATTAACTCCAATCTTAGATCTTCCATGAATCAACGTCTCTTTGTTCTGGAGTCGGACAGTGTGACTACTACAATTGTTTGAATTGATTGTTCATGCCAGTGAGTGTAAGGGCTCACTGTGCTCGCCAATGTCTTGCTATAAATACAAGGCATTCAGAAACTTTCACTGGTGTGCCACAAAGCCTTGCAGTAACACAAGAGAATGTGAGAGGAAAATGAATTGGTGGAGTACATCTTTCACAGGCCGAGGTTTCAGGAAGTTCACAATTAGCACACTTTATATTCATTTGCCAAATCCAGCTGACAATGATTTCTCGCCGGCAAATATCAACTGCCAACTTTCCACAACAACCAGCCGAAATGCTAGAGTAACCGCCGGCAAACAAGGCAACTGAACCCCTTTTTTAAAGTCAAACGTTTGAGGGGAAGGATGATGGAGTGAAACAAACGGTCTTAATGAACAGGACCTTTGTCATCTCTCTCTCTCTCCGAGACTACTGGCAGTACGATAATACCCCCTTCTCCTGGCTAAGTTCAATTTCTAATTTCCTACTCATGAATTCAAGCTCCCAGAGCGTTCTAGAGGTCAGGCTAATCTACGCTCCATTCCCCTGCTTCGCTCTTTCCAAGACGGCGGCTTTCCGGAGACGCAAGGACACAGGTTCACTCCTGTACAGTCATGGCAAAAAATCAGCACGAATGTAGGCTACATTTTTCCCAAAAAGCCCTTTATCAAGCTCAAGGCTTCATTCCCGACACACCGTTTATTAAAGCATACAAAGCCGTTCTCTCTCTGTCTGTCTCTCTGCTTTTATCTGACCTTGATTTGAATAAGCGATGTGTCCACTGGCTTACAGTTCCAGGACTAACATGCGCCTCAGCAAAATTACTTCAAACTCTCTCCTTCGCCTCTTATATTTCCAGTGCACTGCAGTGCCATTAGTCAATGTCACTGACGACTTATGCACATAAAGTTGGAGCAAAATGTCTCAAACACACAGCTTGGGAAACACAGACGGAGCACAAACAAAATGGAACCATCCAGCGAATCTTACATTAGGTTCACAGGAAGGAAATAAGCGGTGCTGCGCTACCATTTTACTTAGCGTTCAGTAAATGATGAGATCAGGCCCCACAGGCACCCAGCATAGACGACTCTGCCCATGTGACCTTAAATGGCCCCTCTCTCCATCCTGCCAAGTTCGGGTCCATGCAGGACAGATGACCTGACTGGAATAACCAAGCGGAACTTACAGGCAGACTAACTGCTTTTTCTGTGACCCATTACACAGTCTATAAAGCAGCAGTGTCACAGAACCTCCAACACCAAGTGTACAACCACATCAACATCAGGTTTCCTGGAAACCCAAATGATGGTTTTATTGTGGAACATCAGAAAGAATAATGAATGAAAATGCTTGGATGTCTTGACACAATCATGTTTTCATACATGAGAAGGAAATATTTATGTACATTCTGTTACGCATAGTTATGGGAGAACACATTATAGTTGGAATAATTCATTTTTTTGACAGACTAAGTCAGCAAAACTCGGACTGGGTGTGTCGTTCTGCCTGAATGGTTTTCAGAATGTACTGAAGGGTTTGTGTTTGCACTCATTTGAGTGTGTGTATTTCGGACTGTTAAGCAGACCAACAAACACACACACACACCATTCACAAAACAAATAATATTTGTCAATAAACACAAAGTACAAATTTAATTAAGCCACTGAATGATATTTTGAAAAGTCAAAACTGTCAAATCATGTGGATTAAAGACTATGCAGCACAATTACATGTCCCCAAATCCTGTTAATGCCAATTCTGTCACAGTGTCAGATTTGGGCTCTAATCCGCGTCACTGCTTCCTACGCGTCCCACGTTATTCTGTCAAAGAAGAAAACCAACGAGCCCGGATGGGCCGCCCCGGTACACGAAGCTGTAGCAGCTGTGTTGATCTAACAACCTAAACAACAGAGTAATTTTGCATTTATATTATCTGCTAGCCTAAACTGCTTGAGCCTGTGCTCTGACTGTAGTCCAGGGGTGTCCAATCTTATCTGAAAAAGGGCCGGTGTGGGTGCAGGTTTTTTTGTTCTTGCCGAGCACTATGACACCCGATTCTGCTTATCAAGGTCTTGATTGAAGATTAGTTAATTCGTTGAATTAGGCGTCATGATGCTGTGCTGAAACAAACATCAGCACTCCCACCGGCCCAAATTAAGATCGGACACCCCTGCTGTAGTCCACAGGCCGAGGGAGTCTCACATCCTTGTTTGAGTTGCATTCCAGTTCAGGGTCGAAGTCCCGTGGCATTTCCGTGACGGGGTCAGCGACACCGTAGCCACAGCCATACATCATGATAATGGCCTTCTATACTGCCAGCACCGATCCAGCGCTGCAGCGATTGCATCACACTCAGGTGCACAGATATATCTGAACAGGGTTTATCCTTCATTCCCTTGAAATCGTTCAGCATGCAGTATTTAGAAATGCACTTGTTTTTTTGCTTTTTCCAGGATTCTGGTCAGAAAATTAAAAGCAGCAGTGAATGTTTATGAAAACTACCAGAAATTAACCACCGCTGGATATTGCATTACACTGCATAACCCATGGGCCTACTACACAAGCTTCAGGGGAAATGGTGCCAATTTTTGTCCCCGCTATATAGCCTACTATTTGGTAAAATTTCAATATAACAAAGGAAGATATTCAACTAAATGAATAATAAAATGGATTTGAAAACATTTTTTTTTTTATTTGGTGCATCCTTGCTCTAGAAATTTTTACATGTATAACTGTAACTTGCGCTCACAGCACCGATGCAGAAAGTTGATTAAAAATGGACAATTTGACATTATTATATGTGAAAGAGAGATGGCTGACCAAACCTCTACCTGACCACTGTGTGGCAGAGAGCCAGCGTAGGACTGATGAACATTATTGCCAATTCGGCCCGTGAGTGTGTGTATGCACTTGGCAACGCAACAAAAGCTTCACCCACATTGTTAATGGCTCATACTGAATTAATGTAGCTGGGTCCTTTACTCCTCTATCTGCACCAAGTACACTGCGGGCCCTAATCTTCAGTGGGAAAAAAAACCCATTCATCCCACAGTAGTCTTACAGCAAATCAGGGCTCTGTACAAATATATGACAAAACCCCTTTCATTTTCATCTTTCTTCTCAGCACAATTTATATACCATGGCTCCACAATCACAGTACCTGAAGGTTTGCTCAGTACAGGATTACTTCTGAAAAAAAAAAATGAATCACTGCCAATATGAATCAGAGCTATTTTTTTTTTTTTTTAAAGCTAAGTAAAAGCCCCACAAAAAAACTACATCAATCTGAGGAAAACTACCAGAAGTACTAAGCTCTGCTTTCATTTTCAACAAAGATAAGACTCAAAAAGGCCCAGTAAGCTGGTGTTGATTGTGGTGTGCACATGCAGTCAATGCCTGCGGAGCTAGCACATATTACATCAGGGGGAGAGCAGGAATCAAAAGCTCAAGCACTGGACTGCTGCTGTCCACGCACCCAGGAGGACATGTCCACAGGAACACAGAGACAGGAAGAAAGAGAGAGTGAGTGGAGCAGGTAGCGAGACAGAGAGCAAAAGAAGTGGAGAGAGAAGAGAGAGAGAGCAAGAGAGAGGGGAGAGAGAGAGAGAGAGAGAGAGAGAGAGAGAGAGAGAGAGGGAGAGAGAGAGAGAGAGAGAGAGAGAGATTATTACAGTACAAGGAGAAGTTAATGAGGCGCAAAAAAAAAGTTGACGCTTCCACCTTTCCTTATGGCTGTTTAAGGTCCACTGAGACCCAACGGATACAATCAATGGCAATATACTGAAATCCAATCAAAAGAGGAAACTGAAATATACCGCCTGCAAAAATCCGAGACAGCCAGATAACGGCTGTTAAGTCACATGACCCAAAGGATGAAATAACCACAGTGCTGGCAACTGCTCCACAAGTTGAGCACGCGGCCATCCTGAATCCTGGTGATAGTTTTCTCCGCTCTAGACGCAGTTGGTCAACATGCAGCACCTTACTGAAAGCTGGCCTTGTCACAGGAATTTCTAGCGATATAGAACCAAGTCAACGCACCGGACTGATATCAAGCGTTAAGGATTTTTATGGGATTAATGTTTTTACACGGAGGGTGGCAACAATGAGATCTGCTGGGGTTTTTTTTGCCACATGATCCTGAAGGAAAACACACAGTCTGGCGAATGGAAGCGTGACGAGACCTGCGGCCTACAGGCGCACATCCATTGTCCTGAAAACAAAGGGGAAGCCCTACGGGTAGCTCTTTTCCCCCCAACCTCTCTGGGGGGGGGGGGGGGAAAGAAAAAAAAAAACAACAGGTTTAATCTTCTGTTCTGAAATTCCACATTCTAGTTACAATCTGTCACGACTTGCAAGAAGGAGTCTTACCCAGCAGAACCGCGGTGGATCCTGTCCTTTGAACAGTGAGGACACAGGCTGCCAAAAAAAAAAAAAAAAAAAAAAGGAGAGAGAGGAAGAAAAATTATATTAGCAACACCCAGACTGTTTTTGAAGATGAACCAAGACCCGAGCCCAACCTGCAAAGGCGCACGCCGTGCTGGGTACACCTCCCGGCTCTCCCAGGGGCTCGCCTCAGGGGCCTGGGTGAGACAAAGGGCTTTCCTCGCCTCCACCAGGTTGACTGGGCCTGGCAGAGCCTACCTGGGAGAAGGGCTTACCGTGGCAGGAAGGGGGAGAAATCTGGATTCCTCTTCCCTTCCCTTGTCTCAGCCCACTCGTTCACGCAAAACGCACACTTTAATCTGTCTGAGATCAGGGGGAGAGTGGAGGCTGGGACACCGACGGCTGATAAGAGCTCCATCCTCGCGCTGCCGAATGTTTTGTCAGATGACGCGAACGCCAGCTTTCACAGCGAAAGGGGACAGGGTCTTCTATCACGGGCATTATGTAAAATACAGTACAAGCAGTTTGCTACAACTTTAGGGACAGGCAGTCTCACGTACCAAACGCACTTTTACGATGCCTAAATGATGAAGAAAAAAAACATTTCATTGAAGAGGTAAAGATGTTTTTGGATGTGTAATTATGAATTGCATATGTCTTAGTGTATTGGTGCAGTCATATTAGGCCCATTTATTTTTCAAACTTAAGAAACACTTCATTAATATAAAGTATTAACAAACACGCTTCGCATACTACCTTGTACTACTGGTTATATAATAATTTTTTTTTTTTTTGTTACAGGGAACGGTGTTCTAGAGGTAGCGGTGCTTAATATGATTAGCGTTGGTGGGGCACATCATTCTCTAAAGGTCATTAAAGTCGAAAAATCCTGATTGCGGTCTCATACTAGCATAATGCTTTATTTCAAAGGACCCACGGTAAATGGTTAAAAACAATGAAACGGCATGTTAATTATACCAGAGTATATTAGCAACCGCTTGAGCACTTACCTGTAAATTTGTCATAAATTACTTGCATGGAATGATTTAAACATGTTGCATTCTGCAGTATTAACACACAAGTTTATTCAACTCAGTGAACACATGCGTAAGGTAGTCCACTATCAACACAAATTAACCGTTTACGCTGTTTTAATAGGCATCTATCGCTTGCTACTTTGTAACATCTGGTTGTAACATTAAATAATAACAGTAGGATAGATGACATCCCAGTATCGCTTATAAACAAAACCCGAAGCAAACCAGGCATGATGGTAGGCTACAATGCAAAACACTTTGTGATATGAAGACGCTAGCGGTACGGAACTGAGAAAATTAGCCTACACAGGTTTATTCTTAAAATTCAATATGCAAACACTTACCGACACAAAACACAGCGAATCGAATGGAAATCCATTTAATCACAGGCTCTGTCGTTACCGTTCTCTCCATCATTCGAAATGGCCAGGCAATTCTTTTGTCATCCTGGAAATTATTTTCTGAGCATCTGCAGTAGAGCTTTCGGACGGTCTCTATGTCATCTTGAAGACATTAAACCATTCCATCACTTTTTACCAAAGGGTAGCTGTTAAAAGGTGTAGAGAGGAATAGTACATCTCGTTAGCGAGCTCAGAATGGAACACCACCGCCAACATCTGAAAACGGGCGACGGATGTGGATGTGTTCCTTCATGGTTGATGTCTTTTTGAATCGGTGCAAGTCTCTGCATGACTTCGTGGGAGCACTGGAAAAAAATAACTTTGCCCCAGAATTACCTTCCCGTGTGTATATCGTTCATTCGTATTTTCCATTCCTTCCTTTGTTGTCGTTTTGTAATTTTAGTTTGAAATGCTAGTCAGTTGCACTGCGTTCATCTTCACCTACCAAACAAACATGCCATTCGCTAAATGGTGTTGCTCGTTTGGACAAGCTGGTAGAAAAGGATAACAATGTTCCAATTTACACCTGGGTCTTCGAGGGAATTAACCGACAAACATTTAACGCACGTAGTTTGATTGCACGCAAATGTTCATATTAAGTCAACTCAAGAGGCTTGAGAAAAAAGTCAAGACGAAAAATACAAGCTGCAGAAATCCTTTTTTCTCACGAGAATCGGTTCGTAGCAGGAGCTGCGGACCCCAACTGATGTTAGTATTATATGGATGGGGTAATAGTACACAGACTGAGAGATGAGTGCATCCATATGTTGTAGTGGTTAGTGAATCTACGGAGCGCCTGTTGTAAAATTGATGTCAGGGAACAAGAAGCCAGTTTTCATTTTAACTTCCTGTCCTTGCCCTACTATCACATAGCAACTACTCCAGGTAGCAGCAGTGGACGTGCTGATATTTGGTGATGTATGCTATTAGGCTACGTGGATACGCGGTGATTAAAAAAACATACCTGCGGGGCTGCGATCACTGCATCAATTCTATCCCACAGTACAATCCCGTTTAGATGTACACATCAAATCTTGCTGTCAAATCTTGCCTTCTCGTGGACGGAGGGCGAAACTGCACAACTGAACCGCAATCTGTTTAGCTGCGGCGCAGCTATTTTTTCAGTCGGCTATCCACCTGTTTCCATAGAATGTTGCGATATTAAATCGAGTATCTAATATCATCTTCAAAAGCAAAACGTATCTCAGAACGTCTGTAGTTTACCATTTACCTGCCTGTCCCTAAGTTATTAAAATGGCACTAATGTCAAAACCATACCACGATATATCGCTGCATGCTTCATCTTGTCCTCAGAATTCATTATGTAATCTCTTCGAAAGCATTTATGTGGACAGACTACTGATCGTAGAGTGTAACCTGCAATGTATAATTCTAATGGAATACATTTTTTCTTAGATATTTTTAATACCCAATAGTTTTTTAAAGCATTTCCAGAAGAGTGGAGTGCTGTTAAAGCAGCAAAGATTTGACAAATTCCATATTAATGCCCATCATTTGTGATGTTGGATGTCAGGTGTCCACATACGTTTGGCCATGTAGGGTATATTTGTACTATATTTTTCAGGACTCGAACTCGAACTCATATTTGCCCAATAAACGGCTTTAATAATACAATAAATAAAAGCAGAAAAAAACATGTAGGCTATGACTGACGCCGACTCGAGAAGATCGGTAAGATTTAAAAAATTAATTATATCTGTTTGTTATTCGTTTTATTTGTCACATCCCAAGATCCTAATAGCCTCACTCTGTATTTTCCAAGGAATTTTCTCACTTTCTGATACATTTCACATTTGAGCTGCAGTTACCAGCACTGCCATAACATCATACATATTTCAGTGCTTTCCTTTCCTTGAGTTCTTCGGCTGACCCAAACCGCGTTAAAAAATGTACTCCTTTGAATAAGGTTCGGGGCTATAGCGTTTTAACTGTATACATAGACATTGACTCGTTCTTAAAGAAAATAAAAACACAACCAGTTTGTACACCAGAGGTGTGCAAAGTTTTAAGGAATTATCTATAACAGTAGTTCAGAACCGCAGGTAGAAGGAAATACATTTGTGAACAGAAATAGTAGCCTACTTGTGTGAAGCATCATACAGATAGCAAGGGTATTATTGCAGGAAAGGTTTCATAACCACCATTCCTGAAGAATCCTCTGATTTTTTGTCGAAAGAAAAAAACTTTGTCATTGTTTCAGTGCTAACATATTAAATAGACCCTGGTGTAAGACCTCTAGTGTTTCAGCTTCAACTTCAGTTTTCTTCACAATGGACAGTAAAGCATTTCTTTGTGCAGGTGGTGTCACTGAACAGAGTTTGAGAGGTAGAAGAGAGGGGTGGTCTGGTCACAAAATTTGTTTTCATTCAGTATCGTTCCCCAGAATAGGAGGAATTGTCTTCATATCTGTCAACGAACCTGACTGCCGAGCTGGCTCAAGTCAGGTGGGTGTAATTCTGGATGTTTGTAGAGAGGGAAGAGGCCCACACTGGCTGAGGAAAGACTTATTTCTGTGCCCAACTGAAGACGCTAAGACTGCAACATTGCCTAGTGTTGGAAATTTAAGGCAAATGAGAAATAGCAGGCACACGATAGACTCTCCATCTGAGTCTAAATAATAAAAGTACATACAGTACAATTTGCAGTAGCCAGGATACAAGACTGTACTGTAATTTCAGTACATTTTAATTGGAAACAGAATACCAACTGTGTGTCCTTCAAGTATCAAAAGGGTTGGTGGTGTGAAGGCCAAATATGTATAAAATGTTTATATTGCCTGCCATAGTTACTTGGTAATTTGTATGCAGTTTTGAAGTCACATAACAAGCTGTTGGAGATGGGATGATATGATAGAATAGCTGAATATCATGTAAATACCTAGACATTTGATACAATTATGAAACATTTGATTTGTGTCCTATATTATTTCTCAAATAATTGTGTGACATACCACTCAGTGAAGCCATCACTTATATATACATTTTCCTGAGTCTGCATATAATTTATACCAACCAAAAACACAAATATTTCTTAACCTACACAAAAAGGCACCGCTGGGATTCGAACCCAGGATCTCCTGTTTACTAGACAGGCGCTTTAACCAACTAAGCCACGGCGCCACCGCGAATCTTGAGCGAAAAAAAGCCTTCTCAACCGATGCTAAGTAATAATGATGAAACAATTGCCCTCCTTCTTAAAAGACTAATCATTCTTCAAGACCGAACTACTGCTTGTCACTAAGTAAGCTTTATTTCAGAATAGAAGCCAAACTTTATTTCACAACAGAAGCAAAACCAGTCTCTGAGCCAAACGCATGTTTTAACGAAACACTTAAGAGTAGCTACATTAGATTGTTGTTAAAACAATGCAAGCACCGCGGGGCAAACACCAAGACCTTCGCTAAAGCGAGATAAAAGTTAGCTAGCAATGAGCTAACTAAAGTTAGGACGAACAAGCTAATTAACCTTAGACCCACCAGGAAAGAAGGCGGTCAAAGTCATAATCGCTGTCGTATGACATTCTATGCATATGGAAAGGCTATGTCAGCATAACTAGCTAGCTTGTGTGGAACCACTTTATGGTTCAAAAACCATATGGTGTTATGGTTTGGTGTTAATTCGTAGCATCAATCCAGACTACAAACCAAAAATGAACCAATGTATTTTGTAAAACATATCGTTATGTTATGTACAATAGATACATCATTCAGCAAACTTTGTGTTGATATCCGTGTAGACCCACTAAGTCGTCCTGGAGTGTTTTTACTCATTTTGAACAATTCTCGCATCTCTTCTTTCTGTCAGACTAGAATCAACCGCTGTATCGAGTCTGGAAAAAAGGTTCTTTCTTTGAGCACAGGACGTCATTACTATTGAATAACGTGCTGAAAAAACTTATTTAGCTTGTTTAAAAGGCCTTTGGTTGCATACATTCGGTTGCCTTGCATGTTTTGTGTTCATTGTTTTTATCACTTTATTTCTGCTGTCTTTATGCTGGCATACCTTTCTTCAAGTTTCTCTTAAGTAACAGGTTAAAAAACACACAGCAAAACCATAACTGTAAGACAAATTGTGTAGTCTAGTTCCAGTAATGTAGTAGTCCATAGTTTTACAGTGTTTTGCACAATATACCATGTAAAACTTGCTCTTAAATAACTGGTTTTCTGGCTGAGCATAAATTGAACAACCAGTTTTAGAGCAGAAGAGTGGGAAAAATGACATCAGTCATGTTCAGATGCTTTAGTCAACCTTTTTATTAAACATTTCTTCTCCCATCTCCATCTCCGTGAAAGCCATGGGTCTATAACCCACTGTGCATTCTGTATTGCTGTTGTTGCCTAGCAACAGTGTCAATGCCAACTGGGAGCAGAGAGAAGTCAGCAATAATAGATCTCAATAGGAACACTTAAGAGACCTGTGTGAATCCTAAAACTGAGAACAGTGTCAAGGACTAGCATTGAATTTGCACCCAATTAGGCCGTACTGCTCCAACCTTCCATTTTCATGTGAAGGTCAAAGGACCTAAAATACTGCTAAAATGCATGAAATCTAGACCAAGCTAAATGGCGTTGTGTTCTCTATGCATGTATAACTCACAAAGTCTACTATTGCCTTTGATGAGCCTAAGCATGTCAGGATTTATGCCATGTGGTGCAAGGCTGAGATTTTGGGGGGATGCATGTACCATTAAAGCACACGTGTACCTGAAGAAACCCAATGTGCCCTTGAAATACACCAAAGAGCAGGAAACCAGCCCAGAAAAGGGTTCATCAGCTGAATACAGATGGACACACACCCACAGAAAACCACCTTTCTATAACCTTAGCCATACAAGCAAGCTTTTGATTGTGCAGTTTTGAGCAGTCTCTGCAATCAATCTGCATCCAGGAGCTGCACAATGCCCTGTTAATTATGGGATTGCCTCATACTTACAATGCCTCCAGGAGCATGAAATATGGTTAGGCCCCACTGAACCATTTCTACCTAATACGCCCAGTCACTCATTTCCACACGGGGAGAAACATATGGCAATACTAGAACGGCAGAACATTTCTTGGACAGCAGCTTTGAGCATTTTTAATGATGTAACAAGGCACACAGTGTGTCAACTGAATCTCAAATTTGAAACACCAGCAGGGAGCTTTACTCCGAGCCGTATTGTGGGGTAAAGGAAAATGGTAAATAAGTGGAGACGGGGGGGGAGAATGAGGGAATGAGAAACAGACCAGAGCTGGAATTTAAAGGGCACGTCAATGCAATTCCCATCCTGGCAGCATCAGACAGCAGATGTGGGTTGGGACAAAATCCAAAAAAAAAAAAGTTCCTCATTGCAGTTTGTGAAAAACGATCTGCCGTCTTCTTTCAAAACAATTATCAGGATCATCACACCCTGATTTGCATTCCATCTGTTCAACAAAGCAATCTGTTCAGACAGTTGACTGTACTTCACTTTGGCAAACAACTTTAACAACACTGATTAGTTTAGCCACTACCACTTAATGAGAACATGACACTTTAATGCTCAGATTGCTTATAAATCTCCTCACTCGATACTGAATGTTTTGCATGTTACATTTGTATTGAGGAACTACTGACAATATACATCCATACATATATTTGCAAGATCATAACGCTCACACTGCTTATTATTCAAGCTGTTTTAATGTTAACACATGCATGCATGTACACAGATGCACACATGCATGTACACAGACAGCAATCATGTCTATTTGCTTTGGGAAAAATCAAACTCTGAGGGTACCAGGGTTACCGTATAGTGACATACTGTCCTGAAAAATATAGTACAAATATACCCTACATGGCCAAATGTATGTGGACACCTGACATCCAACATCACAACATGGAATTTGTCAAATCTTTGCTGCTTTAACAGCCTCCACTCTTCTGGAAATGCTTTATACTAGATGTTGGAGCATTGCTGCAGGGATTTGCCTCCATTCAGCCAGAAGAGCATTAGTGAGGTCAGGCACTGATTGAGCGATTAGGCCTGGCCCACAGTTGGCTTTCCAACGGATCCCAAAGATCTTGGATGGGGTTGAGGTCAGTGCTCTGTGCAGGCCTGTCAAGTTTTTCCACACCATTCTCGACCAAACCATTTCTATATGGACATCGCTGTGTGCCCGGTGGCATTGTCATGCTGAAACAGGAAAGGGCCTTCCCCAAACTGTTGGGGAAGCACAGAACCATGAAAAACAGCCCCAGATCAAGGGGTGTCCAGATAATTTTGGTCACAGAGCGTATGTTCAAGTGAGTGAGCTTGATAGATTAGTTACCCTTTTAACAATGAAAACCCAGCTAGGCAAATGTGAGAAGCTAGCTGGATAGCAAAAATAATTTGCAAACGAGGGACTTACACAATCCTTTAAAATATGGTAAGAAAGTGTTAAAATTGCACGCTGTTAACATGACCCAGGATGCTCAAAATACAGCTGACATGCTTGGTCGGCAACCTAGAAATTAAGCAACATCCCTAATGGATTTCCCTGAGCGGTAGCCAAGCTGCTGTCCTCTCTTCAGTAGCAGCTCCTCCAAAGGCTCAACACTGCTCCCGGATTGCACAATCTTCCTCTGGTTACTACACATTTGTTGGACGATCAGCACTCTATGGTTCTCTACATTTTTAATTGAGCATACTGCGGACTGCTTCCAAAAATAAACACTGAAACTAAACTACCGTTTCGTTTCCACACGTCGGCCTTCACTGGGGGAATCTTCGCCCCTGGACAAAATGGAATTTTGCTTTTCATTCGAAAGCACAACTATATATTCATAACATATTTATACTGCAATCCATTTATACTGCTGGATATTTACTGAAGCAGCTCAGGTTAAGTACCAAGCGCTCAAGGGTACAACAGCAGTTAGCCCCTATTAGGAAATAAACTGACCATCAGAATAACAAGCCCAGCTCCTTACCTGTTATGCCACACACTGCGGCCCTATACCTATACATACACACTTAAAATAAGAATATTTTGGTAACGTTCAGGTACAGGAATTGTTCTTCTCATCCTCATCTAGTTACCTGAGCAGGTAGTTCACACAAGTCTTAAAGACAGCAATTTCAAAAGTTATGATCATTCCTATTTTGGATATAAACCGGACATATATGTAGTACACTTTGAAATCCGCTGCAGTGGGAGATATGAAGTGTACAATGAACAGAAATTAAAACCCCAAGATGTCGATGTTTAATACAAACTTCATCAAAAATCCACAACCAAATATCTAAATTAAAAGTCCAAATATTTACACTCTGCCAAGTTCGCATTTATTTAAAAACAAAATCTCCACCATCTTGATGGGTGACGACTTGAAAATCTACAGTCTTTAGAAACTGTAAAATAAAGAGTCATAAAGAATCATAATTCACTTCCAATTCCTGTGGCACTCTACTGAGCAGTTCCCAGCTGCAGTCTGAGGGAACTGAGGATCCGTCTGTACAGGGCTCTGAACGGGGCTATACAACGTATGCTATGCGTTGAGCACCACGTGACACCACAGCAGTGAGCCAAAGGGCATCCTCACAGAGGACACGTGCGCTTCTTCCGTTTCAGCGCATTCAAAGCACTTTCTTCCCACCGAGAGTTTTCAGCCTGTCAAACAAGGGGGGAAAAAAATCACAGGTCAATAAACAGTTCAGATACAGCGTGAGTGAATACAGTAGCCCCAGCCATCCTTGATGAGTGCAGTCAGCTGCATTAAAGGCTAACAGTTCCTTCCCTATACTGAACGCAGTGTCAGTGACTTTTTAAGTTATCCTGTTTGCAGGCAGACGGTCACAACGTCGTAACCACCTGCGTCAGCAAGTCACGGCGGACGTCTGCGGAAACACGAACGCGACGTCCGCGGCGATCGAAAAGCCGACCGCAAGAACTAGACCCCAGCGCTCAGCGGGACGACAGGAAGTGCCGGTGAACTCTGGTGCGCCGGTGAACTCTGACCTTTTCAGCAGCTCCTCGGTCGACAAAGCGCCAGGGCCGTCGTCCGAGTCGCTGCCGCTGTCCGCCGAGGCACCGGAACTGCTGCCGGAGTCCTCCGCCGCCTTCTTCTTCTTCTGCTTTCCCTTGTGTTTGTGCTTCCTGTGTTTCTTCTTGTGCTGAAAGTGCACAGGGCAAAGAGAGGGCCAATAAACGAGATACCAGGAGGACCCAGCCAGCCAAGCGTACGCCTCACAAAGCCTAAAAACTCGCCAAAGTAGGGAAGTTTTACAAGCTGTCCAAATATGATTAAAACGCCTGCTGGGCAAAGCTTATTATAAGAAGTATTAGAAACCCAAATACTTCTTATAAGGCTATCACAGTGTTACCCTGGTTTGTTTCACTGTTGTAAACACTGTAAAACATATAATAATAATAAAATAAAATAAATATTGATTGCTTAATTGCTTTAGAAACAATTCCCCAGCTGTTCAAATGGACTGCGTGTAAAAACATCATCTGTTTAAATCTCTCCGTACGAGAGCATCTGCTAACTGCCGCGATGCAACATCATGCAGCGACTGCACGTGCGCCTGCAGCAAACCTTTTTCTCCTTCTTGTGTTTGTGCTCCTTCTTGGCCTTGTGCTTCTCTTTGCATTTCTTCTTGTGTTTTTCCTCCTTGGATGGAGGGACTGAGGAGGAAAGCTGCTGTCCCCCTGGAAGTGAAGAAAGGAAGGATGAGGTGGAAGACAGTGAGCAGAGCTGATATTAAACATATCGTGTTTACATAACTGCCAACCGTGAGGATGAACTTTAACTGACAAGGGTATGACGGAGGCGGCAGTCTGGGCCCAAACTCCTCCTCTTCCTCTCTCCGGCCCTGGGGAGGGACGCCAGAGGACCCACTCGCCACTGGGGCAGCTTTCACTTCTGTGGAAAAATAAAAATTAAAAATGAGATCAGCATGTACTGTATATACCACTGACCATTATCTAAGCTCTCTCATTCACTCCCACTGCACGCCTACTTTCACTGGTGGGCTGCATGCGTGGGGAATCTGAATGTGAAGCACTGCGCTGAGCGTGGGGGGGATTACAGGGAGCTTTAGCCTGGTCTCTGAGCAGCTCGCCTCATTTCACAAAACGAGCAGCGCCAGTCCACCAGCCCAGCGCCCGCAGAACCCGGCAGAGCCGCCTGGCAGAGCGCGAGATGGGCGACGCGTGAGGGGACTGCGCTCGTTACGTTTACGCTGCTCTAACCTCGTTGGGCCGGGGCTGGGGTGGGGGTGGGTGGAGCTGCAGCAGCTGGCGGGTGGGGGCCTGTGTTGGGCTGGCTCACTGCCTGAGGCCCTGGCTGTTCCTGGCCACCTTCCTCCTGCTCGTCCTCGCTCTCCCCCTCAGACGACGAGGAAGACTTCTCGTCGGATGAACTGGCGAAGATGGCCTTGAACAAATCCATGGGCGGCCGGGTCTCCTCTTCCTCCTCCTCCTCTTCCTGCTGCGGCTCTGCTTTCGACTTCAGAGAGAAAAAAAAAAAAAAGAGAGAGAAAACTCCACGAGTGTTCTAACCACCGAGCGTGAAATCCTTTCTGTGCTCGAGGTAATTCTCATTTCCAGCAATGAGGATGTGATTACAGACAGATAATGATCACAAGCCCTCCTCCCCCAAGCAAAAACAATCTGCCATCAGCGCAACAACTAAATCAAAACATGGCTCATTATTTAATTTCAGGAAAGTGCTCTCACTCTGAGGAGGCTTCTTATCAAGAGCTTTGCAGACGCAGCATATCATAACCCACCACAGTGTAAAAGCAAATAACCCCTTCATTTCACTGGTAATGAAATCTCCCCAGCAGTCATGGGGTCACAGACACAGATCAGTCCTCCTGCTCTGTAATAAGTGAGTGTGTCAGTAGTTCCTTGGCTGTGTAATAAGTGTGTGTCACTCCGTGGCAGTGTCCGGTGCTGGGTGTCAGTAGTCGGTCAGTGAGTGTGTCAGTAGGTCAGTACCTCCGCAGCAGTGTCTGGTGCTGGGTAGTGTGTCAGTAGGTCAGTACCTCTGCAGCAGTGTCCGGTGCTGGGTGTCAGTAGTCGGTCAGTGAGTGTGTCAGTAGGTCAGTACCTCTGCAGCAGTGTCTGGTGCTGGGTGTCAGTAGTCGGTCAGTGAGTGTGTCAGTACCTCTGCAGCAGCGTCTGGTGCTGGGGCGCCGCCCTCCTGGCTGCCCTGCTCTTGCGGTGTGGACGAGGCCAGGCAGCGAGCCTCGCTCAGGAACTCGCTGAGGGGGTCCTTCGCCGCGCTGGCTTGGGCCGACACGTCCCACCTCGACCTCTTCGCCGGTTCTGCAGATTTGGGGGCACCTGCTCGAACAGGGAGAGGAAGGACGGACACACCTCATAATCACTCCACCCCTATCCCCATTCACCCACAAAGCCTCTCCTCACCAAGTGACCCATTTAGCTACAGAAAAGCAGTCACACTTCAGCCTCTTTCAGCATAACAAGAACACTTATAATTACAAAGAACAGCACGGGCAGAAAAATGCTGCTGGCACACAGTGACGCCCAGTTGCACGGTGACACATTTAATTAGGCCGTCCTGCCGAGTGTGACCTCCTTTCAGATGCCGTGTCGTGAGAAGCACGACGCCTGACTCACAGGCGGTGGGAGAGAAGCATGCTGGGAGTCACTCTTCAGGAGCCCAGCCGTTTAACGAGGGCCGCTTGTTCGCGGAGCACCGCAAAGTTGAAGGAAAGGACGCAGAAACCGCAGCGTGAGAGCGTGCAGGGGCAGCGAACGCGTCCGAGCCCCCGCACAGGCACGACGCCGGAGCTCTGTGCCATACCCTGAGGAGCGGCAGGCCCACGCGGACCCTGCGCTTCGGTCCTCCCACTAGTGCTGCTGCCCCCCGCCGCCGCCGCCGCCGCCGCCGTCCGTCATGGTTAAGAAATTGAACACGGAGAACTTGTCTCTTTTTACCTTGGGCAGTCCCACAAGCCCTGACCTGGGAATTCAACGGGGGCGGGTTAGTAAATAAAAGATGCACGCTCAGTCAGAGACTGTGCCAATGCAACTGCATTCAGCCCCGAGAGGGGAACAGGAACATGCACAAATCTCCTTCAGGTCTCACTTCCGTTGTTTGTGTTAAGAGCACATTTCAGATTTTTTAATCTATGTTTTATTCTTCCGTCTCTGCAGTCTGTAAGTGCAAAGCACTATGAGATTGTTAATGAAAACTGCAATCTGATTTAAAGGACCTATTTCTTTTTTGATATAATGAAAAGTGCAACCTTTAACATGTTTTATTGAGTATGATTTGTATTACTCATAAGCATACTCGGGGTAAGGGTTAGGGATGTTGAAGCGCTTGCAGAGCAGTCTGTCGGGGTGCCACTCAAACGTGTCCCTCGTCAGCTTCCCGAACATCTTCATCTTCACCGCCGCCTGCTTGTCGTCGGCGTCACCCTGAGAGGGAGGGAAAGGGCAGAGGGGATTACATCATCGGCTCCCGGGGCCGTCCGATTGGCCGAGCCCGCGCTGATGACATCACCGGGGCCCACCTCCGGGTCACGCGGGACCTCCACGGTGCTGCCGTCGTCCTCGTGCTTGGCGCGGGTGAAGCGGCTGTTCAGGGACGAGCTGCTGGGCTTGTAGAGCATGGCGGCCCGCACAAACTCGTCCTGCTCCCGCCCCCGCTCCCACTCCGTCATCCCGGGGTCCAGGCTGGCCTCCAGAGCGCCTGCACACAGCAGCGGCAGCCGTTTTAAAAAAACCAAATTTTACATTTTCTGCGTCCTCCACACACAACATTCACCGTGTGTTTGTGGGCGGCAGTGTAGTATAACGGGTAAGGAACTGGTCTTGTAACCTGAAGGTCACAGGTTCGATTCCCGGTGGGTAGGGCACTGCCGTTGTACCCTTGAGCAAGGTGCTTAACCTGTAATGCTTCAGTGTACAGTATATCCAGCTGTATGAATGGGTGCAATGTAAATGCTAAGTAAAAGTTGTGTAAGTTGCTCTGGATAAGAGAATCTGCTAAATGCCTTTAATGCAATGTAATGTAATGTTTGTAATCTGTAATGGCGTACTGAACCAAAAAGCAGTGCTGATGAACACTGGCAGGGCGGTCCCTGTGAGAGGGAGCTCTACCTTTGTCTCCCTGCTTCAGCCTGCTGATGTACAGGTCGTAGCGCGCTTGCTTGTGCGGGGTTTTGTCGAAGGGCTTGAAGGTCTGGGCGGACTGCGCCGTAGGGCTGCTCCAGGCGCTCAGGGCCTGCTCAGCGCCCGCGGGCTGGAAGCGGCTGGACAGGGCATGCTGGGAAGAGGCCCTGGCGGCGGCGGCGGCTGCACCCGCGGCGGCCACGCCCGCTGCCACCATGGCCACGCGCCGGTCTTCAGACGAGCCTTCAGGCTTCCTCTCCTGCGCTGCTTTCCGCAGTCCCTCCAGACGCTCCTTGTCCTTACCGTCCAGCAGGTCAAAGACTGAGCTGGGCCCTGCAGACCACAAACACTGTCAGGACACCCCCCACTGCACATGCTCAGTACATCCCCCACTGCACACGCTCAGAACATCCCCCACTGCACACGCTCAGTACATCCCCCACTGCACACGCTCAGAACATCCCCCACTGCACACGCTCAGAACATCCCCCACTGCACACGCTCAGAACATCCCCCACTGCACACGCTCAGAACATCCCCCACTGCACACGCTCAGAACATCACTCAGTGCACACGCTCAGAAAGTCACCACTGCACATGCTCAGAACATCCCATACCGCACATGCTCAGAACATCCTCTACTGCACATGCTCAGAACGTCATCCCACCACACACGCTCAGAACATCCCCCACCGCACACGCTCAGAACATCCCCCACTGCACACGCTCAGAACATCCCCCACTGCACACGCTCAGAACATCCCCCACTGCACACGCTCAGAACATCCCCCACTGCACGCGCCCAGAACATCCCTCACTGCACGCGCTCAGAACATCCCCCACTGCGCACGCCCAGAACATCCCCCACTGCACACGCTCAGAACATCCCCCACTGCACACGCCCAGAACATCCCTCACTGCACACGCTCAGAACATCACCCACTGCACACGCTCAGAACATCCCCCACTGCACACGCTCAGAACATCCCCCACTGCACACGCTCAGAACATCACCCACTGCACACGCTCAGAACATCCCATACCGCACATGCTCAGAACATCCTCTACTGCACACGCTCAGAACATCACTCACTGCACAAGCTCAGAAAGTCACCACTGCACACGCTCAGAACATCCCCCACTGCACACGCTCAGAACATCCCGAAGAGGGGAAGCAAATACAACTGACTTTTCATGTACACAGGATTTTAAAAGTGAATTTAAGTAATAATAGGGGGAGAATAGTACATGCATACTGTAAATACATAATGTAAATCAATTATTTTAATAAGCAATGCAGTGTGGGTAGAGACCATTCTAAGCACAGACAGGCTGTGAAGCTTAGCAGGTCAAATCTCAATTTACTCCACAGGGGAAGGGAACCGGACAGGAAGAATCTGAGCTTCCAGAAACCCTGTCCCTCACGCTCCCGGTCTAAAAGGTGGCCAGGAGATCAGCATTTAACACAGCCTGACAAGCTCAACTGAGGGGAATGGTTCTTCACAAGCCTTCCGTTTTCTTCCCCCAGGGGCACTGTGGGATATTGGAGGACTTCCTGACTGGAAGATCAGGATAAGAGCTGTGGCTTTGCACTGACAACAAGCTGGAGACCTGTGATCCCAGAAAGATTAGCATCAGCCATTTACTGCGCACTCACACAGAGCAGCTGGAGAATTCTCTTAATACTTTTTTATGAACACTAAACAAGTATCTTTAAATTACCCAGGAGCACAGGTGTAATAAAAAAACACTGAAGAGCACAAGTAACCGTCGGCATAGTAACGGTGATTCATATCACAGTCAAAGAGGCACTTGTCAAATGCAGGCCATGGCAGAAGTAAGAACGCTAGGCCACCACTACTGAACATCATCAAAATAGAGCAAAGTTCCCCATTAAAATGACCAAATAACAGCGATGACCTGACACCACCAGAAGGTACATCACCATGTCAGTCTCCAGCAACCCTCATGTCTTCAGAAATAAACAGTAAAGGATATTGAGGCTGGCGGCGCGACAGGCGTAGCTGCAGGACTGTTTGTTCGTCCTTGGGCCGATAAGCAGCCATGAGGGACCGGCTTCGCGGCGCAGAGCGCCGGGGAAGAGAGTCATTAAGGCCGCCAAGGCGCTAATTACACGAGCGGCACACGGTGTGCCGGTGAGTCACACGGCGGCGGCTGCAGGGACAGAGGGGGCTGAGGAACACCGCAGGAAAATGGCGGCTTCACCGCAGCTGCACCACACCAGCCTGAGGAGGCAGGGGGAGCGGGGTGACTGATGCGGACTCTCTGCGGTCATGGAACAGTTGTGCAGGTAGGTGTACGCACGCACGCACGCACGCACGCACGCACGCACGCACACAAAAGCACTGAGGTGGCCACACGCACACACACACACACACACACACAAGCACTAAGGTGGCCACATACACACGCACAAAAGCACTGAGGTGGCCACACACACACACACACACGCACACACACAAGCACTAAGGTGGCCACACACACACACACACACACACAAGCACTAAGGTGGCCACACACACACACACACACACACACAAACATAGGTAAAGTAAGGACAGCCGATAGAACCTGAAGCAAAAAGCTGCTTCACACAGTGGGGGAGTTTTACTGAGTAGGCCAAGTACAAACACACAGTCCTACACGCATCTCAGCGTGTGGGCACAGTTATTTAACGCTGCGCTCTACCAAACACCTTTACCTTCCAGTCCAAACTGGATCTGAGCACATTTCTTTTTAGCTCCCCCTCCCTCCCTTTCTCTCCCCCTCTCTCTCTCATGCACGTGAGTGCACGCACACACACACACACACACACACACACTCAGACATATGCACTCACACACACGCACGCAGGCATGCACACACACTCTCTCAGCAGCAGAAGTGGGCACACTGTGTCAGGAGGAGCAGCTGACAGGCAGGCAGCACAGAGGTCGTGTTAACACAGGATTCTGCGTTTTTTACGCAGATAAGAGCCAAAACACAGGGAAAAAAATACACCGCGTTCCATAAACGCAGATTTTGGTCTGACATTTGTGTTTTTTATTGATCATAATATTTACACAGCCGTTGGTAGTACTGCGAGATTCAGAGGAAGCACTTGATTTGAATAAAAAGTGGAAAATGAGAGGTCATGCTCTCTAGCTAGCTTTTTTTACCATAATGCATTTGATTTGTTTTATAATGTTCGGCAGTAGAGATGCAAGCAGTTTTGTTTACAAAAATTGCTGCCCTTTTAAAGTTGTACAGCTGATGATTTTCTGCCTGTGCGAGGGCATGCTATATTGTAGGAGTCATGATGGTGTGAGTTTAAGTTCGCTGGCTTTGTTTTTTCCCTCGACTTTATTACGCAGGCTACATCTCAGCCATCCAATTTAAATTCAGTTACTTGCACTTAATTAGGGCTAATATGCTGTGCCTGTCATGAGCGGACGCACGCTTTATAGAGAGGGCTGTAGCATCGTTAGCCTGGGTTTACGTGAAGCCTGTGCTCTCATAGTTGTGTACTTAATCTGGACGTAATATAAAAAAATAAAATAAAAAACGTAATTACAAAATTGCGTTTTTTGTACTTCCATAAGGCGGTAGTATCGGAATAGTTAATATAATGACCGCATTGCCATCAGGAACACAGTAATGTCATAGGATAGCTCTAAGGAGCACTATTTTTATCAGAACGCAAAGTGAATTGGTGTAAAGCGCAGATTTTTAAATGTCCTGCGTTCCAAAGGTGCAGTATTCTACGGGCTAGCGCGACCACTAGTGGAGGCACCTGCTCCCTGGTGGAGCAGCTCAAACGCAGGTGGAGGTTGGGCACCTGCTCCCTGGTGGAGCAGCTCAAACGCAGGTAAAGGTTGGGTACCTGCTCCCTGGTGGAGCAGCTGACAGGCAGGTGGAGGATGGGAAGCTGCTCCCTGGTGGAGCAGCTGACAGGCAGGTGGAGGTTGGGTACCTGCTCCCAGGTGCAGCAGTGTAAGGCAGGTGGAGGTTGGGCACCTGCTCCCTGGTGGAGCAGCTCAAACGCAGGTAAAGGTTGGGTACCTGCTCCCTGGTGGAGCAGCTGACAGGCAGGTGGAGGATGGGAAGCTGCTCCCTGGTGGAGCAGCTGACAGGCAGGTGGAGGTTGGGTACCTGCTCCCAGGTGCAGCAGTGTAAGGCAGGTGGAGGTTGGGTACCTGCTCCCTGGTGGAGCAGCTCAAATGCAGGTGGAGGTTGGGTACCTGCTCCCTGGTGGAGCAGCTCAAACGCAGGTAAAGGTTGGGTACCCGCTCCCTGGTGGAGCAGCTGACAGGCAGGTGGAGGTTGGGTACCTGCTCCCAGGTGCAGCAGTGTAAGGCAGGTGGAGGTTGGGTACCTGCTCCCTGGTGGAGCAGCTCAAACACAGGTGGAGGTTGGGTACCTGCTCCCTGGTGGAGCAGCTCAAACGCAGGTGGAGGTTGGGTACCTGCTCCCTGGTGGAGCAGCTCAAACGCAGGTGGAGGTTGGGTACCTGCTCCCTGGTGGAGCAGCTCAAACGCAGGTGGAGTTTGGGTACCTGCTCCCTGGTGGAGCAGCTAACAGGCAGGTGGAGGTTTGGTACCTGCTCCCTAGTGGAGCAGCTGACAGGCAGGTGGAGGATGGGAAGCTGCTCATAGGTGCAGCAGCTCAAACGCAGGTGGAGGTAAGTTAGGAGGAGGTTTGGTACCTTGCAGAGACGACTCCCCCAGCAGCTCTCTCCGCTGAGAGGAGTCCAGCTGGTGACGCCCCTGAGGCTGGGAGTCCTGGGACAGGTGCCCCGCCGACGCCTTCAGGGCCTGGGCCACCTGGGGACTCACGGTGGACAGGTCCACCACGGGCCGGAAGTAGTGCACCGGCCTGTAGTCCCGCGGGAGCACAGGAGGGGGGAAAATCTGCAATATTCACAAAATATTTTGGGGTTTACAACAAAAAACTACAACATGAGGGACCATACAAAAATTAGGAAAATTCTGCTATGGATTTTAATGGTAAAAATATATATTCTCTCTCTTTTCAACTTATTGATGGAAGAAAAATGTTTCACAAGTAAATGTAATGATACAAATCACACTAGGCCTACAGCTATTGACTACCATGCGAGTTATTTTCGTGAACGATCAAATAATAAATAATACATTTTTAAAAACACACCGGAAAAATACCATGTGCTTATGCAAAGTGCTTATTTTAATAAACAGAGTGCCAGAGAAAACGAAGTGGCCAAATTAAAATGTTTTGCTTATTTGTCGTTTGTGTACTGAATCTCAGCTAATATAGTGTGTACAGCATGTCAGAACAGATTCTGAACACATAAATCCTTTATGGGTTAGATATGAAAGGGTGTGGACTGCCGGTAACCTGCAAGGGAAACTTAACGCCCCCCCACTCAGCATATACCAAACTCTTAACTTTAATCATTTAATAACACTGAACATTTAGCACATCCACGCCTGAACAAGCCAGAAGAGTACCACCACTGTGTCCCCACAGCCTGAGACACTTCAGAGCAATTTCACACGCATTTATAAAACTGTATTTATGACACAGACTTTGATACCAAACTGAGAGGAATAAAAAAGCCTACTGTTTTATTGTCCACGGGGTTGGCAGCCAGGGTGAAGCCCTCCAGTATTTTACCCAGATAAGCTGCATCTTTACTGGGCGCTGATGGAGAGAGAGAAACACAAGGACAGAGACTGTAAAATGAGAGAAAGCAGAATTCATGTCCAACGTGTTCACACTTACATTTGTAAAGGCATCTACCCTGACAACGAAAGCCTTTGTTTACGGCTAGTATAACAAAATAAAGACATCCTTTTAATTAAGGAGTTATTCTGATTAAGAGCTACACCAGCGGTACAAATGAGTCTCTTTTTCCCCAAAGCTGAACAAAACGATTATTGTCTTGCCGTTGCATCGAGGAAGCTCTTGCTGAGATAAGACACAATGGACCTATTCAGAGGGAATCTCAAATGGGATAGAAATAATCGTGAAGGAGTTCCGACTTCAGAGTCAGTCTGAAATACGCAAAACCATCAAATTACAGTAACGTACCATAGAGGTCTGTCTCATCCACAAAGGACAACTACTGTAGTGTGTATATGTTGGCATTATGGTGAATACCAGTGCATGTATGACCCATTTTAGTCGCACAGGGTTATGTAAAATAAAAACACAACCTACACAGTGCAGTAAATGCAAGCCATTTGGAATGGAGGAGGTTTGTGCATTTCTGATTGGCTGGTACCTTTTTTCTTGTTTCTGTACTGCTGTGGCGCCGTCCAGCCGAAGAGCCCGTCTCCTGGCTCCTCCCCCCCCAGCACGGTGTCGTAGTTGGAGAGGGCGTCCCTGTGGTAGATATCATCATCCTCCTCCTCCAGCGCCCCCACGCCAAACGCCTACAGGTCCAAAACGCATAAATACGCAAAATACAAATCGCAATTAAAACATGGATCCTGCTAAAATGCGAGGGCAGAAGCAAACTACCATCCCAGTCTCTATCCCCACTGACTCAGTGTTTCTGGACTGTGAACTGCCTACAACACACATGTCTGTTGTAGAGACATTCACAGATGTGCCTCAGAAGTGAATATATTTACTTTTTAAAATCTGCAGTCTGGCACAAGCCACGTTGCCACATTGTGCTTTTACTGAGTTAATATAAGAGACTCTGACACGTGGTATGACACTGGAGATGTAGCTCGTCGTCATGCCTCCTAGTTTGACCAACCATAACTTTCTGACCTACGCTTCCTGTGTGAACTGGACTTCAATGTGTTCATGGCTACGAATAACTCTTACATAATGAGTGTTGCACCTTATCGGACCTGTGTTCTGTAGTTGTTCCAATGACCTTCGGTACACACTTACTGCACATCACTTTGGATAAAAGCGTCTGCCTAATAAACGTAATGTAATGGAGATATGAAACGGGACTGACCTGACCCGCTACCCCGCCCCTCCGCCTGTTTTTAGGGCCGGAGTCGCCCAGCAGGCTGCTGGCCCTGTCCGAGTCCAGGGTGAAGAGGTCAAAGTGCCCCGCCCCGGACCCGCCCACCAGCGCCTGCTGCGGGTTCAGGCCCCGGTACCCCAGCCCGTGCAGGTCGTCTTTGGGGGTGAAGTCGATGGGCATGACGTCTTTCGGCGCAAACGTCACGTTTTCAGGGACGTAGTCATCCTCCTCCTCCTGCCAAGTCCACACCAACAACAGTCATTCAGCTGGGTATTTAATAACCATGCTAATATTTACAAAATATTAACAAGTTCAACACCATAAATAGTAAATCTCAATGAAGGCATAGATTAATATAACAAGATAGTAAATTATGCGGACAAAGATATTACTTAATATTCTGCACACTCTTTCCTCTGAGAGGCATTCAGCTGGGGACATCCCATAATTTCATCACAACCATGGTGAATACACAGGTAAGTATGTAGATATCTTGTGACAATTTCTGAAAAGTGAATCTTGTAGATGCAACGTAGAGTTACTGACGTGAGGTCATCAACCAGCGCCCACCAAAGTTTCAGGAGACCCTGGACTTTTCCACTCCTAGTCCACTGCCTCCCAAAGGCCATTTTCCAACAACTTTTTAACCCATAATGATGCCTGATTTATGCAGACACATGAGCATTCAGCCCAGTGCAACAACATCATACGAAGTCACAGGTACCTCAGATTCCTCAGATCCATTCGGTGGCAAAGCACAGCCATACCCTCTTAACCCAGCATCTGTGAGAAACAGAGTGCCAAATGAGACAGTAAATGGGCAAGAGTCTTTGTAACAGAGAAAAATGAACCCATTTGATTTAACTACATGATTCATTTATAGGGAAACAAATTTGTTTAGGCTATTGGTTAAACAGGTTAAATGTTTTGGTAAAAGGAGGACTCACCGTTCTTCTGTTTGGCAGGTTTCCTCTTCACACGGGGCCCCACACCCTGCCCTTCTTTCCACCCCATCTTTCTCAGCAGCTCAACCCCCACTGAAGTCCTGAAACACAGCATACACACATCACTCCTCTGACACAGCATACACACATCACTCCTCTGACACAGCATACACACATCACTCCTCTGACACAACATACACACATCACTCCTCTGACACAGCATACACACATCACTCCTCTGACACAGCATACAGACATCACTCCTCTGACACAACATACAGATCACCTTGGCACAGATACACATCACTCCTCTGACACAGCATACACACATCCCTCCTCTGACACAACATACACACATCACTCCTCTGACACAGCATACACACATCACTCCTCTGACAACATACAGACATCACTCCTCTGACACAACATACAGACATCATTCTTCTGACACAGCATACAGACATCACTCCTCTGACACAGCATACACACATCACTCCTCTGACAAAATCACACATCCTCCTTGACACACATACGACTCCTCCTCTGACACAGCATAGACATCATTCCTCTGACACAGCATACACACATCACTCCTCTCACACAGCATACACACATCACTCCTCTGTCATACATCATTCCTCTGACACAGCATACAGACATCACTCCTCTGACAATCATACAGACTCCACTCCTCGGGCCCACACGTTCAGCAGAGTATCTGAACATTGTTGTTACATCCTGGACGCAGCTATCCTAACAGGACTCTGTGTGAGTGTGATGCACACACTGCACCTGGCCGGAGCAACAAGGTCCTCCAGCACAGTGTCCCCCGGGATGGGCGCGGTCAGAGCGGTGATGGCCCGGGCCTTGTCCCGCACCTGGTCCCGTCTCCCGGACGCAAAGTCATCCGTGGTGGTGATCTCGCGGGGCGCTATGCCGTGCTCACCAAGATCCTACAGTGAATGTCAAACAGTTACAAGAACAGGAAGAATTAGTGAAGCATGGATCTACATGTTAGGAGGAAGAACTGGTCAGTCATTAAAAATACATTTGTTTTGGGTGAGAACTGCTAACACTTAACCGTCTCCCTGTCTGCAATAACAAAATTCACTACCAAAAATCTGACATGTTCATTTGGTTTAGAAAATGAAATACAGTTCCCTGACCAAAGCAATTAAAAAAAATCAAGGCCCAAAATGTTACCTCCTCATCCATGAAATCTTCAGGTCTGACCATTTGTTTTTCCGCTTTCTGCTGTCGTGACGACACAAAAGTCGATGGTGCCCATCCTACAAAAACAGAAGTTTGTGTCTCGAGTTTGTATTTAAGTGCAGTCCATATCATCCACCCGATGCTTTGAGGTAAACACCCCTTCTACTGCGACACAATGCAGAATTTCAAGTACACATGGTTCACCAATCAACCAAACAACAAATAATACAGAGAATAAATAAAGTAGACAACAACCACAAACCTTCTTTGGATCCCACAGTGTTGAAGTAGCCAGCCGAAAAACCACCCGTGAAGGCTCCATGGAACCTCTTGAAGCGTCCCTTCTCATCCTTGACCATCTGATCCTGAATTGGGATCGGCTTCCTCAGGGGCTCACCTTCACATAGAAAAAACGCACAAATGATACTATTTACACAAGCAAACCCCTGAAATAAACACGTCTGATTAACATCTCTTTAAGGGCACAAGCGTGCAAAATAACTTAATTGATTCTGACGTCAATATTACAGCATAAAGTAAGACGACCAGCTAACAACATCTTGGTGCACATAGCATACGTACCTATGACAAAATTGTGTCCACACTACTGCACCTTCTTCGAAAATAAACATCAGAGTCATCTTTAAATGAGTAACGCTACAGTATGACTATCGCCTTCAATGCTAACAGTGTCATTTTCCTGACATGATATATTCGGTCACTTTGAGGGGGTGACTGTCGATTGTTATTTAATTATTTGTATGCATGGTAGGCTCGATCTAAATATAGTGACAGCATATAGCCTTTTCCCCCAAAGATGTTATTTCTAATTGTACCGCCGTGCTAAAACATGTCTACCCTAGCGGGTCAGAATCTCTTCTGGCGTTTAAAGTGCTGTGACGAAAACGGCGTTAGATTCACGTTGTAGTCACATACGCCCAGAATGCAAACAAGTTAGGGATTCTTCATGGTGAAAATAAATTTTACGGTAACATCACCTGGCGAACTACCATGCTATACTTATCTGATCATCGATTTAATATTCGCTACTGACAAAGTGCAGACTGCTGCTGGTACCTAGCTAGTTGACTTTCAGTTGGAATAGATTCTCCTATCTGGCTAATAACTAGCTACCCAAGCAACTAAATATATCTAGCACAAGTTAGCAAGACATGCACGATAGCGAACTAGCGGGCTAGTGTGAGCATTCACCACTTATTAGCGATTATTGAAAGACGGGGACTATACTGCCAACCAATAATTCTGAAATAACACATACTACAAACGACCGCTGGAAAATATACGTTATAAATGTTTCAATACCTTCTTCGAGAGGTTCTAAAGGGGTTCCATAAGTCACAAAATCTTCTTCACCATCACTGTCAGACGCCATTTTGCTACTACAACGACAGTGGCCCGACAGGTTCAAACTTCTTGCTCAAACAATTTAAACTGTCCTTTTATTGCAAACTGTCTGCCATCTACTGTTGTGGATGACCTCGTGAAAACAAGCGTTTAAACGTTTTTAAAACATTAAAAAACATGAATAAATAAATTAAAAACATGAAATATTTGAATATCTATGTTTTCTGAATAAAAGCATCGGCCTTTTTAAAAAAACTCATATGAATTTCCTATGGAATGCAAACTCTTAATTTACCTGGACGTGATCTTGTAGACAGCTAACAGGTTATACGTCCACGGTCTCACTCTGCTCTGAAAGTACTATACCACTCTCTTGTGGTGAAGTGTTAGAACTGCGAGAATGGTTCCGTCCGTGTCAGCGAGGACGACATTTCGACTGGTTCATCCTCCTCATCTTTATAATTTATGTCAGTGCCTCTTGGATGGTGTATATCTTTGATTTGCCTTTTTTTAAATGAATGGTGTCTTATAAGTGCACACAGGCTGGACATTTTTATGATACATGGCATTGAATGAAAAATAAAAATCATTATCATCATCATTATCATCATCATCATCATCATCATCATCATCATACAATACAATACAATAAGCTCTTATATAGCACTCTTCATGTGTACATCCCAGGGCGCTTTACAATAAAAAATAAATAAAAAATATAAATAAATAAATAACCTAAGAGGGATAGGCACATGAGAACAAGTAAGTTTTAAGATACGATTTAAAAGAACCAATTGTAGCTGCACCTCCGATATGGCTTGGGATTGAATTCCAGAGGCACAGTGCAGCGCAGCTACAAGATCATCATCATCATCATCATCATCATCATCATCATCATCTTCATCCTCATCATCCTTCCCAGTCCACTGAATCCAAACTTCAGAACATATGCATAGGATTGAGGGAAGACAGAGAATGAAACACGTCACCACTGATATTTTTATATGATGTGATTTCTAGAATGCCTAGCATGCTTGTGAGACTTGATGTTTGACTACACGATACCAGGTGGTCCAGCATTGTGTCTCTGCCAAAATTGAAATTAAACATACCTATGCTTCAGAGGTCAAAAAAACAATCACATAATACGCACATCATCGATATCCCGTGGGGACTGCTTAACCAGACCTCACATCAAAATGCACCACACACACATCCATCCAATCCAATACCTCAGTTCAAGTCAGGAGAACAGCCCGGACCAAAGGAAAACCTCCTGTTTGATCTGGTTTGTTGTGCAGCAGCCAGACAGACTAAGAATAAGAATCGCATTGAGACAAGGTGATTAAAGAACGGGAAGCCAAAACATTCACTGGCCAAAGTTATTCAGTCACGAAAAGAGTCAACGGCCAATCAACTTACGTTTTTTTTTTTGTTGTTGCATGAGACAAAAACTAAAGTAAAAAAACTCTCAGGCTGTTCACTACAAAGGGTATGGGTGTCTCTCCGGTCCCTGGACAAATTCTCTCTCGATCTGGCTGGGTAATTCTGGCCCTCATCCTATATCCCGAACATCTGAAACACCTTAAAGGGATAGTTCACTTTCTGTTTCTGATTACGCCAGACAGCGCTTAGTGTGTGATGCAGGATTTTATGGAAGTATACACAAATTTCTGGTGATATATGGTGACTTTATAATGACTGGCTTGAGGCGTTCAGAGATTTGTGGTCTGAAGGAGGAAAATGCACTTCAAGTAACTCCAATGCAGGTTTCTCAGCGATGCTATGTTTCCAGAGGACCGTACATATGAACAGATTCATTCTACAGTTTTTGTTCACAGTTGTAAACGTATCAGATTTATGCAGTACTTGTTTCCTTGCACGCAGTGGTCCCAGGTGGCAGGTGGCATAGGAGGTACTTTAAACTGAAAATAAGAATAGATATAATTGGGTAACAATTGGGAGACATAACGTCACCGTACTCGCTGCTTTTGAGTTACTTGACATACACTGTGCAAACTGCACCCAATAGGGGTCATTACAGAGCAACATACGAAGGCCTGTTTGCAATGCAAAACTGTGGCTTTCCTCTAAAAACAATCGACAGGTTAAATTAACCATTAACCATTAGTGTCAATTTCACTGGAGTTTTAAAATGTATTTTATCCATACCATTTTGAAGGACATTGTACA
Source organism: Anguilla rostrata (assembly GCF_018555375.3). Taxonomy (NCBI): domain Eukaryota; kingdom Metazoa; phylum Chordata; class Actinopteri; order Anguilliformes; family Anguillidae; genus Anguilla; species Anguilla rostrata. The sequence goes on from NC_057948.1 coordinate 30,301,427, forward strand.
AAATGCCCCCAAACATTGACCCGATGTTGATTTTTAAATGTTAAATCCATCTCATAACTCCCTTGTGCCTTCTAAGGAAACTAATGCAAAATGATGCAAAGTAAAGTCCTTAGACCTGGTGTGAAACCAGATCTACATTCAAACTAAAACACAATCGAGTCGTAATCAATAACGTGTTGTGATGATGCATCATCGTTTGTGCTTGCTGCTCACAAGTTCTCCAAATCCTTCCCCTGGGTAGATGTAAACACCAACATAATACTGGATCCTCATAGGTGGGGTCACATCTCAATTTTGTCCTTAAAGTGAGAGTGCACCATATAAATGGTCACAGTAATTCATTTTGAGGGGGACATGTTTCCTTAATGTACAGAAATTAAATTCCTGAAATTACAAAACAACATCAAAATCACCACCACCCCTATCATCATCATCATCATCACCATAAAACGCAACAACAAAAATAAAAAAAATAATAATCATAGAGTGAATTCCATTTTTAAAAGGGTAAAAATAAAGAAGGCCCATACCTCTTGATCAGCAAAAAACAACCATCAGATTAATGTCTGACCGCAAATGGGACACAGGGAAGGACATGACGGAAGAGGAAAAGCTCCCCTGTCCCGAACCAGAGAGGGGCAGGCTGGGTCAGGCTGCTTGGAACGGTGTTTCGGGGTCTGTCTGTGCGTGTGCAGCCTGTTCGGGAGCCCCCCCTGCCCTGACCCCCACGCCCCCGGACACGTCGCCCCCCCCCCCCCGGACACGTCACCCCCAGCCCTGTCCAGGGACGAGCAGAACACAGGAAAGGAGCCAGGACTTGTGGGGCCTGAGCCCAGGCCAGCAGGCTTTGAGCAACAGGCTCCTGCCACGTGCGCCCGGGGACTCCCTCTCATCTGATTGGGCCTCGTCCAAAATCCGTGCACCAATCAGCAGCCAAAGGGGGGGCGATCGCGGATGGATGGATGGATGGATGGAAGCCGGGGCAATGGCAGCCCCCTGGCCGTAGCGCAGCGTCCGTGGGTGAAATCGCTTTTGAGGCGACCCTCCGCCCCCCCCCCCCCGGACCCCGAGGGGCGCCGCACGCCCACGCCGGAACGCGCTTTGGAGCGGAGGCGCGGTGCAAAGCTCAGCCGGCCGTGTGGCGAAAGGGAACGTGGCGGTGTTGCTTCACCGCGGAGGGCCCATAGACACACACACGCACACACACACACACACACACACACACACACACACACACACACACACACACACACACACACACACACACACACACACACACACACACGCACACACACACGCACACACACACACGCGCGTGCTGGCCGCCGCCGCTCTCCCGGCCAGGGGCCCCCGCTGACCAGGCTAAACCTCGCTGATGGGCCGAGCTCTGGCCTGGCCTGGCCTGGCCTGGCCTGGCCTCTCGTTCTACCCTTCCCCAAGTGCTGGAAGACCTCACGCTCTCCCGCCCCCTCCCCCCCCACCCTCCCGGCCTGCCAACACACCCCCCAAAGCCGAAGTCGCACGCGCCAATTAACCTCTCTGGCCCTCCGCTGGGCACACTAAAATATCAAAGGGGCCAAATGTCCATTTCGAAATCAAAACGCGTGCTGAAAATCTAAAAAAAAAAAAAAAAAACATATCCTCTGATAGATGACCCCCCCTCAGGTCTGGGGAATATTTCAACATTCTGGGTACTTTGGTACTGAACTCCACGGCCATCCATCTCTCCTTCTCAGTGATTCAGTGGAACATGATAAGGACAATATTATATTTCTGCACCGAAGTTTGAAAGGCCTGGTCAAGATCCAACATGAACTTCTCTGTCTTCTTAAGCAGACACTTCTCTGATAGAGGCTGCACGCAACATCGCGTGCAGACGGTAAATAATGATTAATTAGACAATAAAGCCGCTCTTGGAAATAAAAAAAGGTTCAGTTTAACATTACTGCTTTACGGTCCTTCCATCTGATATGGGGTACAGTGACCTATACTTTGGTCTAACTGAGAGCTCTCAATGGAAATGTCCATATAACTGACTTTGTATTTCTTTTTTAGCATGCAATAAAAGTATATCCACAGTCTCCATTCAAATGATCAAATAGTAGAAGGAACCATGCATGTTGGTACAATACGTTCTCCATTAAAGGAGTTTTGGCTCCAGGGTGACAGCTCTTGTATACCCAGGGAACAACTGCAGTCCGAAGGTACAACAGTTAAAGCGCTGAACGTATCCAAAGTTAAGCTGCAATGCCATCTTGCTTCTCAACCACTAGGTGGCAGACTATGCACACGGCAATGGGGGGTAGGGGGGTGGGGGGGGTTTACATTATCTGACACTTCACCAGCGGACTGAAAGTCATTGACTTGACTTATTCCATGTTCAGGGAGAATCATCCAATTACAGAGGTTAATACCACAATATTCCGCTCCTATAGCACAGCTTGTAGGTTCTCATTTGGTGTCTTTGTTCCCGGCCTCCTGACATCTCACATAAGTGGTATGCTCAAGTGAATTATGCCCAAGAAGTTGGAACGACGCTTCTTTTGCAGGTTGCATGAGTTAAGCAACATGTGGCAATTGTTACAAACATCTATGTACTGTACCCCTGACGTCTGTGTTTTTGTTTTGCACCAGTATTAGTTATGATATGTGAGAATCCCACAGGATCAACGCCACAAGCGTTATTTTTTTTTACGTTGCTTAGATCCAAGCAGTTAGCTTTACATTGTTTCTATGTTTCCTGACTCTGAAACAAAAAACTTACCATTTGTGTCCAATTTCATTAAACCAATTGAAAGGGCACTCCAGTCCGGGTTTGATCCAGAGCACATGTAACAGGTCAGAGCCCAGAGCTAAAAAAAACAAGGGACTCCAGGATTCACTTAAGGAGCTTTTTTGCTTTTTGATTTTCTGTTTAATCACTGACCTCTGCTAGTTGCTGTCCAAAGCAGTTTAAAACCTTAGCATTTCTGGGAACCTTTAACGTTCAGATATGAATCTTTACCATGGCTAACAGGCAAATGATTTTATATTTGCAATACTTCAGCAGAACCTAATGCTGAACTTTTCAGTAGCGTGGCAAGCTCTTTTGAACCGAGTTAAAAATTTTTTTTAAAAAAAGCACTATTATTGTATGAGAAATACTTTAACCACAGATGTGAATGACAACAGTATCAATGTATTTCTCAAGAAAAAAGAAGGTGAAGATGAAAGACTGTCAGACTATCGGCCACGCAAATTATACTCTTACTTAGTGTTAATTCTCCATTCAGTTCCTCAGGGATGTTTCCAAAACAGGACTGAGATAAAGTTGGGCACAGTAAAAGCGTGGTGTGTCAGGTGTGGTAGGCTGGTGCAGGTTAGTGGGCAAGCCTGTACTCATGAGCACATGGGGTTCTGTCATTAGGAAGCTGCTTTATTGTGTGCTCATGCTAGACTACTGGGATAATGAAAGGAGGAAAGGTGTGTGTGTGTGTTTATGTTTATATGTATGTTTGATTTTATCTGTGAGTGCAGGCATACTGTAGATTTGTGTGGGGTGTACTCTGTGTGTGTGTGTGTGTGTGTGTGTGTGTGTGCGTGGGGGAGTATGTGCATGCGTGTTGTGTAAAAAATTACACTGTCACCTTCATACAGATAATGGAATTCATTACTGAGTATTTTTTTAGTTAACTGAGCAGCCCTGCAAGAGTTACTTGGCAGATATATCATATACCGTAAACGATGCACATTCTGTTTGAGGTTCTCTGGAACACAGTTATTATAGTAACAGAAACACATATATGAGGTAATCTGGCTGTTGGCTTCATATCAACACTTTGAGAAGTTAAAAAGGGCAGAAACTGAACTAGAGGTTGCAGTGAGGAGCTCAGAACAGCTCACCCAGACGCCTTCCTTCCATACGTTTCCGATGGAGAAGGAACGGTTTTATTTTATCTGGGGTTCTGTCCACTCTCCTGTCCAAAAGGCAGCAAACTACATGTTCCCCCCAACATTCCTCTTTCTCAATCCTGGCTCCTCTCAACGGTTCGGAGTCCATTTCACTCGTCTAACCCCAAGAAACGGTTCCAAGCGATTCCGCCCCCGCAGATCTCTCGCTCTGGAATGGCTAGCGAACGCTGGCAGACGGCAGCACAGCGGGGAATGCTGTATTATTTATTTTATTTTTTTTATTACTTAATTTTATTTGCTTTGTACCTTTATTTGATTAACAGGCACACTGGTGCCAGCTTTGGGGGAGAAGAGGACACAAAGCAAAAGGGCACATGAGATATTATTTTTTTTAAAAGCGCAAGAAAAGACCAGAAGATTATATGTTCATGATAAGTATCGTAATTCCGGGGGAATAGGCCTATTCTGTTCATGGCACAACTCAACGTTGCTGGCACAGAAAGGTTCGCACTGGAAGCAGCCGTTCTGCTACCTTGTCCAAGCGCTAGCAATATTTAGTGCTTTATGAACTGGAAAAGATGGTAAACCTGCTTTAAAGGGCTGCCATATTACTGTTCTGCCCACATGAGTATACGAATACAGATCAAGGCCCAAGACAAAGACAAAGAAAAAAAAAAATGTAGGTAGGGCACTATAATGATTACAATAAAACTGCAAAGTAAAATGCAAGTTGAAAAGCTCATTTGTGCTATTTCACATATGACTGTTTTTATATTTTATTCCTAAAATGTTATAGCAAAATGAAGAATTTTGAGTGTCTCTCCAGGTCATTGTGTTGATAGGTACAATAGCAAATGCCAATTCCAGGTGTTATTACCACCGTTTGTAGATGTTGCAATCAAAGGGTACTATGCACAACCCTTTTTTGAGCTGGAATACCGTGAACCCATCGGTTTCAGTAGGAATTTTGAGTATGATCTGCTCATTTAGGAATGTGCATTTTTCAGAAAACACAAAGCAAAGAAGATTTCTGTGATGCTGATGATGTTGTTGTTTTAGGGGCTGTTCCATTGTGCAGCACGCGTGGGATGTGATATGAGTCAAGGAAGTCCAGACACCTTTGTTTTGAGTCGTTTTCGTAAAAAAAAAAAAAAGAAAAACCATAACAAAAACACTGATGCTCCGCCAGCCAAGAAGAAGCCACAAACCAGACAAGAGGTAATTGCTCTTAATTCCCTGCAAGGGCTTTGCCATCAGTAAAAATCCCAGAGGACTTAGCAGGTTTCAGACCAACCCTGGCACTCCTTGTAGACACGGCTGCGGTGAAACTACTGTGATAATCATCACATTCAAATATGGTTTAATGGGCCACGTGTTTAAAGTTGTTGTTTCTTTGACTTGAATTTTTATTTTTGCTGAATGCAGCAATGCAACCAAACATAGTGTCTTGATAGCTCATATAGTCCTTTCAATATAGTTCTAGTGCACAATATACTCTTAATTAACTAGAAATTAATCATATACTTAGTACTACTTCAAGTGTTATAACTAACAAACAATGAGGTATTTGTGTACTGTTAAATTTCTTACAATATAACTCCCCAATTATTCCCCAGTCAAACGTTTTTCTTTACACAAATTCCTTAATGCCATTGAAACCTATGGCTTCATTCACTATTGAGCAACTGTAGCCTTGCCATATAAATGATTACTTAATATGTAATTAATAGTAACTAAATACACTGTAAATAAAATGCTACAAGTCTATAAATAAAACGTAGGCATATGTGCCATGCCAATGTGTCAGTATGCGTTTGGTACTTCCATGTTTTTTCACGACCAAAACAGCATAAGCACCACATAAACAGCATCATACAGAGGTCGGACATAACAGCTGACTACTTTAATGCACTGAAAGGGGGGGGGGGGTGGTGGTTTAAGAAGCTTTACGTCATGCAGTAATTCAAATTCACACTAAGGCACTTTACATGGAAATGTGTCAGCAATTACCCGATTACAGGGTATTAATAGCCCCCCGGCCAGCGTGTGTGTGAGGATATTCATGTATTTTTACCAAGCAAATCTGTTCAGGAATGGCATTATCGACAAGAGTCACGTCTTAACGCTGAGCACTTTATGCTCCTCACATACTCCGCACTTAAAACATGCTTTCTCATGGTTAGTCCGGCCACTAAACAGGCTTTAGCCTAGCGTTTGAATATTAAGCCTACACAGGAACCACCGTTTCGCTGTTAAGCCTACACAGGAACCATCATTTTTCACGTGACTTATCGGCACGTCCTGTCAGTAGTTTTGCGAGACGTAACACACTCAGGAGAGACGGGATTCAAGAAGAGGCAGTCATTAGAGACCAGCCGGGAAAGCCTGTTCCAGAAATCCTCAAACACCATCACAGACATCTTCACAGACAGGTGGAATTCCCTGCATCTCACTCTTGGAGTGCCATTCTTCCGCATGATTTCCAGAATCTTCCCCTTGCTCTGAATTAATGAATTTAGAGACAACCCCGCCATCTTTCTCTATATCACCATGTCTTTCCCACTCTCCTTCTGTGACGTGAGATTGGGCAGTTCAGCCCCCTTGCCGCCCTCCCCAACCCCATCCAGGGCATAAGATTGTTACCACAGCCCCCTTCTAGAATTTTACGCAGAGCAGCTGCTTGGAAACAACATTCTGCAGTAGCTGTATATTTTGCTAAGTCAACACTTTGACCAGACATCGCTATAGATTAGCGAAAATATTAAAATTATTTATGGGTATGAAGGCATTGGTGTAAAAAAAGAGCATTGTACATACACAGCACCAGAGACCTCACACACGCACGCACACAAACACACAAAGAGAACCTGAGAGTTATGAATCCATAACTAGCACATGCAATCATGCCTACATGACGTCCTTATTATAAGATTCTTGTTGTTGTTGTCACTGATACAACATAGGTAAACATTAAACGGAAGCGAACGGCACAATCCATTGAGAAAAACTGAAAATAGGCCTCCTGGGCCTAATAGGACCCTAACCCTAACCCTAACTGCCGGGTGTAAATCCGAGCAAATCCGCCTGGTTTCCAAGGGGACCAGGTTTCCAAGGGAGCGCTATAATGAAACGAAAACAACGTTACCCACTCGCGTACGCATCGTTTGACAAATTTGACAGGTTTTACATGGGCCTATTGCACCCGAGCTTGTCTTTCAAGTTCATTGCTGTTCTTCACATGGTCCATTGTGTGGCTCTTTCAAAAGAATGTTTACAAAGCATTAGATCTGTAACGCGACAATGACTTTGGGATAAGTTACTAAACAAAGGGTCCTGCGTAAGAATGTTTTGAGATTTTATTTGTGAGTTAACTCATTAGGCATGGGGCATTTAAAAAAAATTCTAGCACTGTGAAGAAGGCTGAGTCTACGGTAATGACATGTACATGTAGACTCTGTTCAGGTTTTTCGATTTGAAAGCTGCCTACCTTCCAAGGCCTGCCTTGCATTAATGAATCATCCAACTGTCAGATGGGTCTTGGGTCTGCAGTTCCCCTCCCTGAATCTGGCCAGTCCTGTTCTGCTGAAGGGAAACTTCTCTCGAAAGCTGATAACCAAGAGCTAGAGGCCTGCAATGTAGGGGGGGTTTGTTTATTTATTTATTTGATCACATTCAGATGTCTCTGCTTTCCAGTGTTTGGGCAAAAAGGGGGTTGTGTTAGAAGACTGAAAACGCAGAAACGCCAACTCAGAACCCCTCTCGATCTGGACATCGCGGTCTGCTTAGCTCACGCTCTTGCTAGCCGCTGGAGTGGTTTTATCTCGTATGCGTTCAGGAATCCGCGTGTACAGCTGTGGGGCTTCACCGGCAGTTTTGCTGGAGAAGACGAGGAGGGAAAGACATGTGTTACGCCGGCTGAATTCTCACACAGAATTCAAAATCGTGTTTCGCGAGCGTGGCGGCCCAGTGCTCTAAACGCCGCAGTTCGCGCTGCCCTAACTGCCTCTTTCTGTCAGGGAACCTGTCACACACGGCTCTGAAACCATTTCCTCAGGATGGGCAGCACAGAGCTCCCGATGGCTCGTTACAGTAACTTTCCGTCAGGCCTCCTCATTGGTTAACCTTTAAAGAGTAAACCACAGGGCTGCACATGATTGGTTGTGTGGGCTGGCTGGGAATTGGGGGGGTGGGGGTGGGGGGGGGCGGAAGTACATAGCGTGTCATTCTCAGCAGAAGGAAAAGCTCACCACAGTCGAGATCCAGAGAACAATAGCGGGTGATTCAGACGCCTGATGCACCGCGCAGAAAGGCCTCCGCGAGCTTGCCGCGGCCCACGGTTGTTTGTCACAGATAGACGCGATGCCGAAACGCGAAGCTCGGCGAGCGTGAGGAATGAAAACAATCGGGAACCGGGCCTAACGAACGACCGTCGGCTCGAACGCGAAGGAGTGGCCCCCCTTTCCGCCAAAAACGCTGCCAAGCTCACAGTTTAAACAGCCTGTGACAACAGCATCTCGTCTGTGTGCACGTGTGAAGAGACATGACTGCAGTCTTGTTAGTGTAAAAATCTTTAAAAATGTGTTAAATTTAGTCTGGCACCATTACAATGTCATATAAACACATTTATGGATGTTCATTTGTTCTCACGTCTGTCAAAGTGAATGTCAAAGAACAATAGCTAGAATTTAAATGACTGATAATTAGGAGACATTTTAAAAGCTGAACCTGCTCAATTGAACTGCAAAAGTATGCTAAAATATGATTTAAGTGATCACTTTCTACACATCGGCTAGGCAACAAGGAAGCAAACATACAAAAAAAAAACACAAAACAAACAAACACATATTTTATTTAAAATACAATCAGGGTCATGCAGTTCCATCAGAGGTATACACTTACTTATTAGCCACCTCCATGGAGATTACGGAGTGTCATGGTGGTTTGCCTCTTCAAAGCCTGTGCTTGTAAATGGCTTTTAAGAGACTCGACGGTATCCGAAAATGGAATCCGAAGATGGGTTCAGAAACGGGTTATTGATGAAACAGCACGGAGCGGCGTACGCAACGCAGTAGGGGGCTCTGTTTATCCAGTTGCACGAACGTGACCAGCTGGAGTGTGATTGGACCGTGGCCTGGGATGGCTTTCATTTGGGACTTGCTTCTTCACAAATAAAGAACTTGGAATGGCGTGACTTGAGGGCTGCTTTCTGCCAGCAGCGCATCTGCACAAGAGGAATAAGAGGCCACGGTCTGCTGAGGGGTCACAGAACAGAACACAGCCCTCAGATTTACACACGGCTTCACCGTCACCAGGAAACGAAAGCCAGTAAACGAATATTCTAAAGTATAAGAGACGGGTACATCATTGCAAACCTACGCTTTAAACCCAAAACGCAACAGCTCCATTATAGCAGACCGAGGTACCGTGGTGCAACCAGAGACCGTAAGAAATAGGGTGCAGCGCAGAGTTCGGCTCCAGGGTCCTGGCCGTGGTCATTTGCAGACTGCCTCCCTCTACTGGTGTTCGCAGGTTACTGCAGGTTATCAAGACCACATCATCGCACACCTGCTGTTCATTGTTCAAACAGCACACTGTGTGAGTGTGGCACTGATGTGCTCATTACCTCCAGAGACAAGTGCTAACTAGCTTTTTTTCCCCTTTTTTTTTAACAGATAACTCAACAGAAAGACTAAAGATTATCCGGGATCCATTCACCTGAAACAAGCCGCATGCAGCGAATCACATTTATGCGCACTAGATCCTCAACTGGCTTTTCGAGGAATACCTTCCTCAGGCCAACCAGGAAGTGGGTCAAAGCGCTGTAGAAAGAAGTAAGAAAACCATTAGAGAGATGAAGGAAAGACACTTCAACGGTTTTTATCTTTAGTGTTTCGTAACCCTGAGGCTGAATAAAGGACAGGGTTTCTGTCACAAAAATTTATCTGCTCACCTCAGGCGATCCCTGAGCCTGTTCTCACCGCCCTCACCCCCCCCCACCCCACTACCCCCCCCACCCCCCCCACCCCTCACAAATAAGAGCACTTAACGACGTCCAAATGTGAATATGAGCGAATTTCAAATCCGAGAGCGATAAAATATCTGCGGAGAGCTGGACATACGTTGCAGCGGTAAGGTCACTCGGTCGCCCCGGAGGGAAGAGCCGAGAGGCTCGTTTCGCCGGTGATGCAAACGGCGGCGCTCACGCGATGCATGGTGGGACGGCGTGAAAATGGCATGGGGTTTTTTGGGGACTCCTGAGCGCCAGCGTCGACAGCCAAGGTTACGGAGAGCAGCTGAGGACAGGCCCTCTGGACCCCGTCCTATCGCCAGATAGGTGAGGTACCGCTTGGGCCCGAGCCCAAATTTCCCGCTCTGGCGGCCGCGCGCTATCGCAGCGCGTCCAAAGTGAGCTGTGACTGGGCAGGCCTCCAGCAGCACCGGCCCGCCCCCGACCCGCACCTACGGCCCCGCGCGGCCGGCCGCCCGTCGGCCACGGGAACACGTCACCGCCGACTCCGCTAACGTCCGCCTCGGCCGCGAGCGCAGGGCGACCTTTGGACTGCAGTTAACAGCCTTGCACATCCGACGAGGCGGCTCTGACACCCCGTGCCCCCCGCGGACACTGCTGCGCAGCGCGCGGCTAACGCAACGCAACGCAGCCGCGAGTAGCCTCACGCTACCCTCTCCTGGACTTCCTCCCTCGCCCCCCACCCCCCCACCCCCCACCCCGATAGACGACGTCATCGTCCCCGAATCGGACGCGACGCTCGTGACGCGGCGCGCTCGGAAAAAACCCAGCGAGCGCTGTGTGGGCCCCGCGCGGTATCCTTGGCTCGCGGCCGCTTCGGCCCGTAACTCACCGGCGTATCGACAGGCCGGCGCAGGATGTCCAGATGTCAAGCCGATGTCAGCACAATTTCCCAAAAGCCGGCAGGCAAAATGAATCAAACAGCGGCATCATCGCTTGGAGCCGCACTCAAAAAGATTCCCGCCCGCGGCCTCCCCGGCTTTCTGCGGAGTTCAAAGCGGACAGAATGTTTACTCTATATCATCCACCCCTGAGAACAATAGCAAACTGCCACGGCTGCCAGAGTTGATGCTGGAATTGAGTTTGATACTAAAATAATAATACCAATAACATTGATAGCACCTTCGGGAACGGGGGGGGAAAAAAATGACATAATGCTACATACGCTCATCCTGTTTTGCCTCTCAGTTCGATGCATGAAACATCCATATAGAATTAATTTGGCAGAATAAGGAGAGGGGCAAGTGACCGCCTTACAAAAATAAGACGCCGCTGCAAAAATCCTGCTCGTAAAAAGTGAAACCCAGAAAAATAAAAAATAAAAAAAGATTTATATAATTTCAAGCATGTGTGTTGCATTCCCTTCTCATCATCTCCCAGGTGATTTCTAAAAGCAGGATTTAACTGGGAGATAGGTAGGGGATATGTGGTGCATTTTCACTGCATTGCAGATCTTGAGGTTTTTGATTCAACTCCATTAACTGCAACAGCTGGTTTCCTAATTTTACCGACAGCTAATGTTACATGTGTTTCCTCTTTGAATGCTAGCCCGGCCATTCGAGTTTATTGATGTCTTGTTGATGGAAAAAAAGTAATTGTTTACATCAGGAAAATTTGTGCAAGCCAAACAAATATTGCTCACACATTTTTCTTAAGGACCTTTTTTTTTTGTTTCCTTTGCGACCGGAGAAAAGAATCGCTTGCTTGTGTAACTGTGCAACAGTGTGCATTGTGAGTGGCTGAACATGTAGGCACTCAACGCAACCACTGTGGTTTTAACTACTATGTTCTTTTGTTGGGCTAACAATTTGTTTTCCAGTACTGTACAATACTGACATTATATTTTCTAAATAACATTTTCTCCATTTCTTTCTTTTCTGGCTGGAACTGAAGGAAACAGCCTTCATAATGACAGTGCACCTCAAAAGCCTGCTTAGGATCTGCAGGCACTTTCTTTTCTCTTTGCGCTTTCTGCTAAATTCCTGTTGACAGTAAAATGAGTCTATCATCAGAAAGCGATCGGTTGGAACACCTCAAAGTTCTGTGCCATGTCATGGAGGGAAACAATTCATCATTTTAATAAGGAATGTATTTGTTTCTACGGTCTTTTAATGAACTACAAAAAAAGAAAAGAAAAAAAAAAGACAGCAATTGCACTGCGGAAAGAAACCCAGATGACTGAAGGTGACCCCATTGGCCGTTGGCTCTGTAACCAAGGGAACAACAATCCAAAAAGCTGTTTTTGCTGATCTGCCCCTCTCCTCTGTGTGCTGTGGTTTTGTGTCCTCTTTTTTTTCTCGGTGGGGTAGGTTCCTGTCTATTATCTACCACATGGAGCTTTCATTTAAGCTGGCGGTCAAAGTTTGCGAGCAATCCATTACCAGCGATGATATTGATAGGCCTTTCGCACGTCTTCAGATTTGGCACCCATATCAGTTTGCTATTCAGAGGTTATCGTTGTGATTACCTCAGTTTGAAAAGCTCCTCAAACATTGGCTATCTCCGAGGCCAATCATTTATTCCCCTTGCCCAGTTTGACGTCAGAGGACTTCAGGTGACATTGGCAGAAGAGGATGGAGGGAAAGGATGGAGGCCCTGGGCTTTTCGTGTCTCTTGGGGATCTTTCAAATATCACATTATGAAGGTGTTAACCAGAACAACGAAGTTGGTTGTATTCTGAAGCGTGCTCAGTTGGGTACTTTTGAATTCAAAATCCAACCTCCTGAAGTGGGACCTAGCCGAATGTGTAACACTAAATCTGACCATAACTGCAACCACGGTCAAACCTGGAAAGTTCCTGCATCATGATGCAACTGCACATCGGTCAGCTTGTACAAAAAATCCAGAGCATTTTTAACACTGTGTCTCTCTTCCTTTCAGTTTATGCCATCCAAGGTGATCACAGTCACAAATGTTGCTACAGTAGGGTGAGGGGGTGGTTTCAGGTCTGAACCCAAGATGCCAGAGATCCGTGTAAAATATGCAAGAGCTGATTGCAAAGAACTTGAAACCCAACTCCCCCGCCCCCTCCATAAAATACAAAAGTACACAGAAGATAATTACTGGAAAACTTGACAAGTCATCAGTCACCCGCCCAATCCCCCGCCCCCCCCACACCTGCCCAATCCCCCGCCCCCAGACCTGCCCAGTTCCCCGCCCCATTCACAGAATCTCCAACAGCCCCCAGAAACACTGCTATTTCACGGCTCCCAGGAATACAGGAGCAAACCCACAGATCCATTCCCGCCCATACCACCCCCATTGCCTTTCACCCACCGCCGTTAATACACAACACAAAAACAACGAATGAACCCACGATATGTTTGAGAGGGTCTCTACAATCGAGCATCAGAGGCAGGAGCAGGTAACAGACACATGAACGGGGACTTGGGGTCGTGCGTGCGTTTGCCTTAAAGCTGCGTTGTTGGGTTGCCGAGAGTGGCAGGGAGAGGATGTACCCTCTCGTCCCTATAAATACCCTGCAATCATGAGACCCCTCTGCTGTTCTCTGATCAGACACGAAAGAGGAAGCAGAGGCTACTTCCCGATACGGCCATCAGCATTCTGCCCCCGTGTACGTGCACTGCAGTTTCTGTCACTCAACATTTCCAAAATAAATACACCACATATCGATCAAAGCAAATAAAAAATAAAAAACTAAGTACTTGGGAATGTGTGTGATTCACATAAACCTCTCAAAAACAATGATGACATGAGCTATTCATAAGTTTGTAAATCCTTGATTTTTTTAAGTGCATCTTTCAGTACTGATCTCAGTAAAGAGGTACTGGTGTGAAATGTCATGGTCATGATCTATTTTTAAATGACCAATAAAAATTTTGCAAGATAATTCTTCGATAAAGCTAAAATATTGGAATTAGTTGCACGGCACATCAGATTGTGCTAATTCCTGCAACTGTTAAATAAATAAATAAATTTAGGAAGATAAATGTACTTAATAATGTAATTTCAAAACACATACTATTGCCATACGTGCTCATCTTTGAATTTAAGCACAAGACTGAACAAAATTAGCCTGATGGCACCTTTCACCAACTTGGCATTGAATGTCTGAAGTAGTTTGAGACTAAGAACATGAAGCTTTGCCTATTGTTTTGTAATCTGCACATTCTCAAAATAGCTCCAGTCTCTCCCTCTCTCTCAGTGGCTTGTTTAATGGGATTATGGTGATCGAGATTACGCTCAGATTTTTACGCATTTTAATTCGCTGCTGAGCGGGCTGTGCCGTGTTAAGCCCTGTGCACGTAGGCGTGCTCAGGAGTCGGCACTCCAGTGTGTGTGCTGGTACTTCAGCATGAGTACTGGGCGACATAGCTCAGGAGGTAAGAGCGGTTATCTGGCAGTCGGAGGGTTGTCGGTTCGATCCCCCGCCCTGGGCGTGTCGAAGTGTCCCTGAGCAAGACACCTAACCCCTAATTGCTCTGGTGAACGAGAGGCATCAATTGTAAAGCGCTTTGGATAAAAGCGCTATATAAATGCAGTCCATTTACCATTTAATTGCTGCTAATCATAAACAGGGCCCTGAATCCTTTAACGTTAGCTAATGACGCCAAGCCTTCACACCGTGGTGAGGACAGTGTTCTACCAGGAACATTGGTGGCGATAAACAATAATCATTCATCTGATGGTTATATTGTTCAATCTGTTTGATATCAGGCCTTTGCCGTTGACAGAAATATTCCGTCTCTACGCAAATTCTTTGGCTTTCTAAATTTGTGCAATATACTAACCTTTTCTTTCTGTCAACTCAGGAAATCCTGTGATACAATAAATAGTAGCAATTATTTTTAGTTGTAAATTACCTAAAAAAAAAAAGTAAAATTTTCATATGTAAATAAATATGCTTTTTGAAAATCAATGACACGAAATTAACTAATTAAAATGTACACGATGCACATTTTCAGTTCCCACATTGAAAAAATAACCAAAATTAACCCAGGCTGATAT